>NW_011369951.1:5643134-5655976 GCF_000735185.1 Notothenia coriiceps
AAAAGTAATTCCAATGTCAGTAAAAAATTAAAAACACAGTTTGAAAGGGAAGTGATTAGTAAAAGATGCATAAATAAAAAGAAAGAATGCAGACTAGGTAAGATAAAGATAGGAGAGAGGAGTATATCAATGATGTGTTATTGGTTGTGAGAATATTTTAATGGTTTTTGGAGTATTGAAATATATACAGTTCTGTTTCATATGAGTGTTGAGAGAGCTGTATCCATAAATCTCTTAATTTGTGCACCAGATTGATGCCTTTAACTTCAATTTAAAGAAACAAATCTTACCGGGTGTGCATGCCCCCGGACCCCCCATAGGATGTGAGGTCATCACAAATAAAACAGGTTCATGGATAGATAAGTTTGCACACTCATTATACACACTACACATTTTTCTTGGATTAGTTAACACCATAGTCCCTAATATATATTTGTAGAAAGGCAGGAAATGGAATTAAATCGAGAACAATGTTTCATTGCGGAGGACCCCCCGTTTTGTGTCCCCCCCACTTCTCAAACCAAAGTTACACCCTTGCCTGTGGGTAATGTCCACAGTAATGACTCTTACATGTCTAATATGTGTAATGTGTAATTGTAAAACGCTTTGAGCACCTGTAAAAGCGCTCTAATAAAAAATGTAATGCATTAAATCAAGTGATAAATAAGCTAATTTTCTCATAGACTTCTACACAATCTGACTTCCCAGAGGATTAGCCCCCTGCTGGACATTAGAAGAAGTGCAGGTGTAATGCACTTCCATATAATCTTCACATTTCATACCATGATCTTGCTTTCTGGGCACAACTGGCGACAAACGATGAAAGTCCTTTTATTATGACAGATAATACTTTCTGTTCATAAATTATAACAAACGAGTAGCATTAAAATAAATGACCTTTTAATGGAATTTAACAAAATGTAAGTGAATAAAAATGTGCTACTGCAAGTACTGTATGTGCAATCATTTTACTTAAAATGTTTTATTTATATGTGTCTTTATTGACAACTGCACAACGAAAACCCTTTATTTAAATTGAAGATGTGATCATGTATGTTCCTCTTAACACGGTGATTGTGTATTATAACATGATTGTTTCCATCACTGCTCTAGATAGAAGATACAAGACATCAATATGAATGTATCCATGTATTTACTCCAAGCTCACACTGATGACTCCATACTTAATGACTGCAATGCTTCAAGGCTTTGCTTTATTGAACAATAATAGTGTGCAATAATCTTCAGTTACCATGGGTAATAGGGCTCATCATTACACTTTAATTTCCGAAGGAGAAGAAGCATTACAAAGCAAATAACCAGCAATGTAAAAGAAACTCACAATACTTGATATAAATGTGAGATGAACTATGTTCCCTCTGAATATTAAAATGTATTTTTGTCACTGGCTGATCATGTTGTGCAGTTTATTTAAACATGCAAAATAAATCTGTCGGCTTTGCCCTAATGTGTTTTGCTCGTGCATTTCTAAACTCAACACCTTTTCATTTAGCTGATTACGATAGTGTGTTAAATTAAGCATAATAAGGGAATGTTTTTGTATTACTTATCCAGTGGCACTTTTGTGAGGCTTGTATTTTATGCTAAGCACTCTTTATCTGTGAATGTGCTTATCTTATCTGGGTGTATGGTGGCAGAGAACTGTGTGTGCCTTTGTTATAATAGTGAAGCATTACATCAACATTTGGCTCCCTTGAGCTTTTTCCAGGAGGAAAGCAGATTTTGTGTAACCAGCAAACATTGAGAGTGCGTTAGGACTGTGTTGAAAGCTAAAGAGAATTATTAAGTAAAGGATGGCTGAGGCAGAAGTCCTTGAAACCCAGGAGGAAGGCGTCGTTACACTCAAAGAAAAGCAGCTGGGAGCTACAGAAGAGACTTATTTTGGAGTTGTCTACACCACGAGGGACAGGCAGGAAGACGAGAGCGAGTCGGTCATTCAGCCTCTGCTGCCGCGCGAACAGCAGAATCACAAAACAGACACGCAAAGGGCTCCAGATGGGGCTGACCCAAAGGCATCTGCTCCACAAGAGCTGGGTTTGTCTGACAGGCGTGAGCCCAGCTGCAGTGGAAGTGTCAGGAGTGTGTGCAGTGACAGCAGTCGGCACGAGTGCCCCATCTGCAGCGAGCCGTTCGACCCTCACTGTGTTACCTTTCTCAACTGCAACCACGCATTGTGCCACCGCTGCACGACCGGCATCATGACACGGGCGAAGGACCAGAGCCGGCTGCAGTGCCCCTTCTGCCGCCAGACCACCCCCTTCCCCCAGTGGGAGATCAGTAGGCTGCAGGAGGAGTCGTACAGCAGCAGCGTTTTTGAGCCAGGACCGGCCCTCGCTGCGACTCCTGGCCCTGAACTTCAGGCTGTGTTTGCTGCGGACACACACAGAAACACACGGGGATGCTGCAGCAGGGGGTTGATGCGACCAAACTCTCTCTGTTTGTCCATCTCTGGATCGCTGCTGCTCTTCCTGCTGCTGCTGGGCTGCTTCCTGTGGATTGCAGTTCCTGTTGTAAGGATGTCTTTACTCATAAACTAGATTATCATTTCATGTAATCTCAGGTGTCTGACTTCTGCAAAATTGTTCAGAGATGAACTGCTTGTTAACTATTTTGATACTGAAAGGGCAATAAGACACATCCACCAAGAACCAATGCCATATCTTCCAACCTAAACTGAAGCAAAAAAGGATTTGCATATTCAGCCAGTGTTTTGGGTCTGCTGAAACCTCAGGGTGTCCGCGGGGTCTTAATAAGTATTAAAAGTTGATAAATAAATTAGGAAAAAATTATTATTATATTAAACGGCATTTCCCAAGGTATTACATTTTGTAGCTTGTTTTCAATAAGTATATAAATTGTCCAAAGAGGTTGTATTCTAAAGTCTGCCTGAATGTAATCATTGCGTAGGTGTGTAGTGTGATTCTGTGTAGTTTATTTATGGCATCCCGTTGGATTTGACGTCATCTGAACAGGACATCGCACGCTCACTGCTTGATAGCGCGCGAAGGCCCGTTTACGCCGGTTGTTAAACAACGTCGTTATGGGGAAATGCAAGTTTGCGCAAATGGTTGGAAGATAAGGAGGAAGGACAATCAATACTGTATATAGTCAATGTGAGGTAAAGTGTGTCGCCAATGTAACTGGTTAAAACTCAAAGTGGCGATGAGGTCTTAAAATGTATGGAAAGGGTCTTAAAAAAGGTCTTAAAAGGTTTTGCATTTGACTTCAGGATTCCTGCATATACCCTTAACCTGTATCGGGCTCTTTCTTGACCCATGCTTCAGGTTTCATGACAATTGTGCTAATATGTTTCCACCATTTGCTTGGTGGTGGTAAATAGAAGGGCAATTGGAGAGCCTAGAAGTAAGCGAAGACCAATGCGCTATCACCCAATGTTATCAAAAGCTACAAATAATTTCTCATGAGGAGTGAATCCGCCTAATGTTCCGAATCTGCAACAAAATGTAATGGGTTCTTCCGTAGCTGATGCTACAGTCTTCTACTATTACAGTAGTTACTTTTGCCATAATCCTGCTGACAGACCGGAAACATAACCTCCTTGGCTGACTCAAAACTTGACTGAGGTGGGGACATACAAACATCCGTATGGTTAGCACACTGAACAGGGTATACTGTATAGCTTGGAAGAATCCATTTATCCTCAAATGTTTATGTTTTGTCAAATGTCAATTATACTTCCATTATCTTTTCATAATTTATAACTTGTTTTAAACACGATAGGCCTACCTAATTATTCCAGACACACCTTTGTATAGCGATCTTTGAATGTAGATATTATAACTAGAAAAAGTCAGATTTGGTAAAAAGCTAGCTTGACTTTTTCTGGTGAACATGAATAACTTAGCCAGGCGGTTTTTATAAGGTTAAATAATATGCGTATTCACCATGTTTTTCAGATCCCTTCCATCATTTAATAGGTTCTTCCTTCGCCTATGCTACCCTCTTTCTCCAAGTGTCATGACATTTGGGTTGAGTTTTATGATTAATCATGCTCACAGATAACGGAAAAAACAACAAACCATGAGCAACGTAACCTTTTTTAAATACTGTAAACTGTGTTCATTGTACAACATTTCTAAAATATCTCCTAAACTAAAACGCTCCAGTCTCTTATCAGTTCGTCAACCTCTGATATTTCTTTGAAGAGTGCTGCAGCTTTGTACTGTAGAGTTTTGTGCCACAGATAAATGGAGGTTTGACTTTGGAACAAAACTCTACATCTCTTTCTGGGTCTAGTGCTGACCTACTTCTTATCAGAACAGTTTGGATGCTCTCAGCTGTGACGGCTGCATATTCTTAGCAACACAACTCCAGCTTGATCTCCTTTATAGTGCACATGGCGGAGACATGGCCCTACAATTTAATCCTTTATATCCATCTTACTCACTCAAAGAGATAAAGAAAGAGAGCAATGATGAAAGCTGGTTTTTAAGCTCCTTTTTATACTTTCTACTTTTAAAGTTTTGTTAGTGATGCATGTGCACTCTTAAATGTGTTTCTGTGTATTTGTTTCTACTAAATACGAGTGCTATGAGTTTTAGGTTTTGTGAAGAATTTGAAAATTCATTAAAGGTGGGGTAGGTAAGTTTGAGAAGCCGGCTCGAAATACACTTTTTGTTATATTCCATGGAATGCTCTCAACATCCCGATAGCAATGAATATCTTAAGTGCTTTGACACAAATTCCATAAAAAAATGTCATCTGTGGAAGCCGTAGTACTGTAAAAAGTACGACCAATCATTTTAGCCGGCCCGGCTATAATAACTGGATGGCCTACCTGCCTGTCAGCCTTCCATCTGTNTAACACTGTATTATTAGAAAGGCCAATGCCGTGAAGTTTATCCAAGAGCAGATATCGATCAACGAAATCAAAGGCTTTTGTCAAGTCAATAAAAATGGCACCTGTGAGTTCACCATCATCTGCAGCAGAGTTCAAGTCATTCGTAAATTTAAGTAGGGCAGTTGTTGTGGAGTGATTAGGCCTGAAACCAGATTGAACCGGGATAAAATATTATAAGTATTGAGATAATGTGACAGTTGATTATAAATTATTTTCTCCAAAACTTTGGAAATAGAGCAGATTATAGAGATTGGTCTATAATTATTTGTATCAAGTAAATCACCACCTTTATGCAGTGGAATGATGCGTGCACATTTCCAAATAGTCGGCAATTCACAGGTGGACAAAGACAGGTTGAACAAATCAGCAATTGGGTACATGAGAATATGGGACGTTCATTTTATGAACCTGTTTTCTATACCATCGAGTCCTGCACTGCCATCCACATTTAATTCTGTGACAGCATTATGAACTTCGTGTGGTAGAATCTTCTTAAAAGAAAAATAACTGTTGCAGTATGAATTACTAAAAAAAAAATACCAGTCGACAAATAGGAGTCAGATAGTAGTGTGGAACATACATTAGCGAAATGCTGATTAAATATTTGGGCAATGGATAATGGGTCATGAATTATTGTATAAGCAGTTCTTATTTTATTAATAGAATGTTTACCTGATTTATTTAAAATAGATTTAATTGTTGTCAAAAATTGCTTGGGATTAGTCCGATGTAAGAGATTCTTTGTAGTAGTTGGATTTAGCATTTCGGGTTTTGGTTTTACTCAGATTTCGAAGATGCCTGTATACTTCCCAATCAGCTATAGTTCTTGAATGACGATATATCGACCATGCTTTATCTCTTTCCCTAAAGAGACTGATGAGTTCAGAATTGATCCAAGGGAGATGTTGACCTTTGACCTTAACCGTTCTCACAGGTGCATGTTTGTTCATGGCATCAGTGAGCTCTTTATGCAGAAAATACAAATACAAATGAGGAACATAATTACTTACTCTTATCCTCTTACAATGCAGCTTACATTTGCCTAGTTTTTCTAAGATATTTGTGTTAGGAATGTAGGACATGAGTAGGCATTTACAACATAGAAATGTAGTATTATCTACTCCTTATATCTGCTTTGTTTCCCAAGTTGTACTGGTGACATGTACTGCATTTGTTAAAAATAAGTGATCTGATTTGATTTTTTTAAAGTCAATCAACGTTTTTCATTTGTCTAGTTTTGATAAATGATCAAATTTCAACTCATTTCAGCTTTTGATGTCCTCAGGCAAACTCATTTTTTCGGAGGTTGATAGATTGAGTGCCTCACTGGTCTAGCCACATTGTAGTTACACCATTCAACCAGAGAGTGGCAGCGCCTCGTCAAAGACTGAAGGATCAGGTTCTCACTGAGTGTGCTTTGCTTGCTTGTTTTTGGCCAAACACATTATACCACTAGTCTTCAACCTAAAACTGAAACTTGGAGTCTGTCCATTAGATATCTGCAGTTTAATATCAACCTGCAAGATGTTTAATAAATGATATATTCCATAAACATTTCACTAATCCAGATCTTTCCTATGTGTATACCTGCCCGGATTAAATACATGTGTGTCTCATACATCATAGCACAACTGTAGCATGGTATATTCACCTTGGGAAGGCATTATTTTTAATTAACGAAAATACAAAAAAGTATTGTCAACAGATTGTAAAGACCATGCACACAAGCATATTACAGGACCCTGGGACTGCTGATATCACAACAGCAACCTCTGAAAATAAAACACAATCAAACATTAGAATGGTTTACCACTTAACTCAGAAAAGCACAATTATCAGTAAGACATTGTGAGTAGCTACATGAATAAAATAAGAATATTAAAGTCCTTGTCGGTGATATCCAGAGATTAACCTTGATGCTCCTGAGTACCTTTCTTGCCCAAAGCGTTTAACATTTGGCAAGCAGTGCCAAGTTTGCTCTAGACTTGAATAGTCTACAATAGGCTTAAAGATTAATGTCCTCTTTCTCTATTTGGCTAATTAGCAGCCTCTGCCATTAAAACACATTCTCATAATTCAATCACTTTGTCCCTGCAGGCTCTTCCTCTGACGCTGAGAGAAATTAGCCACGAACAAAACTAACACTGATCTTCATTAGAGAGCTATTTGCTTTGTCCACTTTATATGGAAATAACATGCTCTTTAATGTAAATTAGTCATAATACAGTAAGTTCCTCATCCAGTGCTTTACAATCCATTTGTGCCAAAAGGAGACAATTTTGGACAATCAGCTGGACTCTGTTTGTGTGTGCATACACATGTGTGTGTGTTAGTGTAAGAAGGAATAATAATCAGATCAGAAGTTAAGGTATTGGTTGAATAGTCAGTCAAGGTTAAGGTTCAAGGCCATGTATGTGTAAGGGTGTACTATCTTTTTGTCTATCCTGTTGCTCTGCAGCCACTAAAACTGCACTCATATAACACATCACACATGACATATAAAGAGGATCCATGACACACACACATCCCAGTCTCTGTTTTACCATTTTGTAATTTGACAAAAGCAATCCTAAACCTAGGGTATGATAATTGGGGTGGGTTGTCATTGAACAGTGGGACATTCATAACAAGTGCAATTCTCCTGTTTATTTTAGCAGAGTTTTATAGACCCCTTTTTTTTTAGCATGCATCTCTGATTAATTATTGTGTTTGTCTGTTTACTGTCTCTGTGTGTGTCCATACAAATACAGTGCAGACAGTCTACTGGGATGCGGCCAGCAGTTATCGTCTCACCTTCTGTTTTCTGACAAACATCACAAACACATGAGCCAGCCCAGGGGATACGACTAGACAAAAGCAATCAAGTCCTATCATTGAATTAACAACATATTGCTATGTTGTATTGCAAAAGCAATTATCCCCTGTCTCAGGATACAAAGCCATGCACACACACATACAAGCGCTCTCACACTCAATTAAAGTGATGATGGCAGCACTCCGCTGTGAAAATGATTGCATTTCAATTGGCATGACTCTTTGAGTCCACAGAGCAGTATTATGTATGCTAATGCGAGCTGTAAAGACGGGTCTGGGGTTAGGTTGGGGCCCCCGGAGCAATTACACTGCCTCAGAGTCCGGACACGATACTGTCTCCCTGGGCATGCAAGGCACTTTTACGGGCTTTTCCAAATTAAAAGTATATTTTTGAAACATCATAGGGGTATGCATGTTCAAATATAAAAGCTTAATAGATACCTAAGGGATAGATCGATGCAATGGGACATTATCGGCCTGATGAATATTGTTATGAATTAAGGAAAAGGTTCTGGTTTCATAGCGAGACAGTTATGTATGTTTATATTTTCCAAAATGTCAAGGGTCAGTCAAGAGCAGTAACCCTGTAGGCTGGGAGCAGGACTGCAGTGTTTTGCTCAGAGGCACTTAGGTAGAATTACTGGAATAGTTTGTATATTTTGAAGTGAGGTTGTCTGAGGGACTAATCCATTGTGGGTTTGTAACCTACGGGAGATGGTGGTCGACATGCCCCTTTGGGAAAAGAGTACCAGAGCAGAAGCTGAGCAATGTACTGCTGAGGATGGGGGAGCAGCTATTTAGGCAACCTTGCAAAAGGCCAACCTGATAAATAACCGTATTACTTTAATATCTTATTGCATTACCTTGCCAACAGCTCGTTCTGCCTGTGGACTGAAGCAGTTGTTCTATGCTTTGTGCAAAGCAATCTGAATCCATTGACATTTTATTTTTATTTATTTTTTACCTAACAGAAAACTGGATATGCTACTCTGCCTCTGCCTCATTCTAGTAGTTTGTTTGTGTTATTGTGTGAATTGCTGAATTCAAACTAAGCATGGAACTAACCAATGTAAAAGGTACTTTTACTATTTTCTTCAATGGAGTAAAAAGTAAAAGGATAGATGAATATAACTGCCTCAGATCAGGTCTATTCAAGGTTCTATGTGTCTGTGTCTTGATCCAATTGTGAAATGTGTGCTGAAATGTGTGGAACAATCTCATGGTAATTACCCAAGATAATCAATGGTCTTCTCTGTCAACAGCGTATAAAAAGTATTTGCATTGAAAATAATGATAAAGGTGAACTGACCTTTTTAAAAGACAAGATTGGAACTTAATATTCACTATCAAATGGGTTTCAATAAGGGTACTACCATCAAACAACTAAATCAAAGTTTTAAATGCATACACTCAAGTTTTTTTAAATGTTTTGTATTGCATTTATATTCAAAGCTTTTTACCAAGGGTTAGAATAACACACAGTTTGATTTAATGTTATAGACAGTGCTTGAATTGGGCCGGTACTCACCGGTACGCAGTACCGGCACTTCTGATTTTTACCCATGTGGTAGTAAAATGCCGGTACTCAGCGGCCCGGCAATATACTTATGATTGTAAACGCAACGCAGCGCAAATGTGGTCGACTCTGCCTCACAGAGTGCTGGCTGTCTACATAACGTGCTGCGACATTTCCACTTCATACAGATCATAACTAATGCCTCGATTGGTCTCGTGCATCAAGCTCGGAGGGTGTGTTTGGTTATGTGTGGCGGAGCGAGCGAGAAAAGCGCGCAGCCGTTACGTGTATTGGTTGTAGCATCGGATGAGCAAAGCTAGCTAGCGCTAAGTATAAAAAGAAGCTGTCAAACAACAAAGAGGATAGGGAGAAATCAACATTTACTGTCAGACTAGAAGGACTAAAACAGACAAGTCCAAAAGATGAAAAGAAAAAAATTACATCTAGAGTCTATATAGATAATAAATAGTTATAAGAATGAAAACTCAGAGGATCTCAAACGGTTCGGAAAAAACAATATATGTAAACAATATTTTCCATTGGGGGAGTGAAAAATATGCATGAATAAAAACAAAAGTTAACTAGGTGAAAAAGGTAGATAAAACTTGAAGCTAAACTATCTTTGCTGTTATTTTAGTATTGCCTCAAAAAAAGGGGAGAAGACAGGAGAGGAGGAGCCCAGACACTCACAACTATAAATGAAAAAAAACAAATAAAAACAATTGCAATGGTTTTTCATATGATATAATTATAGGTTATGGCCATGTACTATGATTTGTGATTATTAAATGTATAACCATTTTGTTCATATGGGTGTAGTCTCTTTATTCCCCTCAAAATTGCACCAGATTAATGCCATTAAGCCAACATTAAAAAAAAATCTTACCGGGGGACCATGNCCTTCCATCTGTGCACAAACTTATCTCGTGCCCTCATTGGTCATGTGCGCTTTCGTGTGTGTTGGAGGAGGGGCTCTGTAAGGAAGTGGCAGATCTTTTCCGGCTGTGTATTTTCAAATTCTAGCGCACTCGAGCTGGTTTCTCCAAAATTACTTACCCCACCTTTAAAACTTAGCTACATGAACAGTATGAATCCAGCACGGAATGTGTTATATCACCAAACATTTGTAATGCTTTTAAAAAATAAAATAAATAAAAACAATGTTTGCCTTTATTTGACTATTTGACAATGTAGAGAAAGAGACTATGGAGAGTCACAAAGGTCCCAAGGCTGGTTGAAGCCTGGACATTGCAGAAATGTGCCATGAGTTGTTAGCATCTGGCACTTAAATGTGAAATATGAAAGGAGTCACTCATAGTGACAACCCAAACAAATGACTGACCACTGGCTCAGAGCCTTTCTTTCCATTTTGGCTTTTGCTTAGATTGTCTGTCAACCCTGTTTAGAAAAGTAACCATAATGAAAAGTTACGTGCTCAAAAAAACAATGTAAAAAGCTATTAACCCAAATCATGATGATTTTAAGCCTAGCAAAGAAGTGATGTTGCTAAGCCTAACCATTCTCTATATAGTACGCGTTAAACTTGCGTGAAATTGTACATTTCTGCAAGCGTAATACAAGACTGATGTCAAGTGTTTATTTAACGTATATCAAATGTTGACATTCAAAGTATTCATCGTTTTGAAGGACCGCGTAATCTTTTATTTTAACTGACTTGTTTTTTCAGGAGAGAGAAATATTGGATTTACATTCATGAGTTGGAAAGAAACATGACTCATAGAGAGATATGAATACAAACTTTTTGTCAATTATTAACATGTTTGCCATTGCCCTGCTGCTCCATAATGGCTAAAAAACAAATAAATAAATACATTACATTACTTTGGCAGTGTCCTTGGGCAAGATAACCAACCCCAAAGTACATCTGTAGGGATTTCTAAGGTAAATATGGGCTTTAAAAATATAAATTGATGTCAAATATACAGATAAAATAATTTGTTTTCTCCTTCTTGCCTTAGTATTCTAATCTTAGTATTTATTTTCCTCAGATATTCAAGACAAAGGTTCCCAGTATTCTTGGTTCATTGGCTGTAAAGTCTAATTTCGAAGTAAAGGTCACAGCTGAAACACGGTTTATCCTTATAAAGTAATACTATAAAGTACTATAAGAATAGATAATGCACAGTCTTGCCTCAGGCACTCTGATGTAGAGGCTATACACCTATTTGCACAACATAGGCTGGCATTCTCAAATAAGGTAAAAAGTCAAGTCTAACCCATACGTTTGTATTCCACACATCAATAGTGTGTCATTAAAGAGAGGAACAGGATCATGGTGGTGTCTTTACATGTCATCTTAATTCTCTCCTGACTTTGGGCACTGTATCACTTACTGGAGCAAGAATTTGAAGCTGACAGGCCCCTCTAATGTGAAACTAAACATTGATCCATATTGATCTGGATTGCCTCTCCCCCACAAGGCTTTGCAGCATGTTGGCCCGGTTATAAAATCCGGGAGATTCTTTGTGTTCTCTGCAGCATGAATACTTCAGCAGCGGGACAAGCGAGCACCGAGGGGGTTCACTCATCTAAAATGTATACGAAGACTTCACACTACATGAGAAACACATCAGATAGGCAGGCATCCATCTGCACATGACTCACTGAGGCCATCCATCTCCAAGACTGTGTTAGTGTCTCCACACTGGCAGAGTATGACCTGTTTTCTTCCGGCTCCGATCAGATAGTGTGGGCGTCCAACCGCCACGGACATCAGCTCCATGCCAAATGCAGCCTGAAGCATCAAATACTGTCTCTACATATATACATGGCGAGCCTCTTCTTCACACCATTCAACTTGGACATGTTTAAGTTAGAGCGAAATGTGTTCTGAAAACGCTCTCATCTGACACACAGGGCAACACGAAGAGCTGAAGACATGCAGTTGCAGACAAATGTGCGGGTGTCATGCTCAGCGCAAGTGCGACACGCTCTGTCTGTTATTTCCTCCCTATCGCTTTCACTTTGTGTTTCATACATGGGTGCTTCTAAAATAAACAAGTTTTTCTCCTCCAGTTTTACCAAGTCTGTTTTTCTTAAAGAGGCCCTTTGATGTTTTTGAGGGGGGGGGTTTCTCTTTCATGTAGTGTGTTGTATACGGTTTTCTGTGCATGTAAATGGTCTGCAACATAGTGAGATCACTACCTGAAAACTCCGCTTCTTATTGGCCAGCGCTCCCAACACATTGTTACTGATTAGACTAAGAGGCAGGGCAGCTTCTACAGCCCATCGACCCAATAACAACAGAGCCGGCCCAGCTACAGCCAACAGCAGCAGATGTCACAGTAGACCTACTAGAGGAAACACAATACTAATATGAACCTATAAATGAGAATAATTTTGTCTTCTTTAATAAATTCAAAATGAGTCCTGAGATACAGGTTTGATCGCCATTCAAGAACATATTGGACCCTCTCCACCCGAACGACTCTCATCCCTCTCGCGCCTCTCCTGTTGCTCAGTTCAAGAAGTAAATTCGCTGAAAACATATGAACAATGATCTAACTTTATAGTCACTCCCCCCCTAAGTTGTGGGAGTTACACAGGCATGTCTTTTTGTGTTGAGCAACGGGGTCTAAATCATCGTATTGATGAGACTCTCGAAGAAAT
>NW_011369951.1:5656243-5658880 GCF_000735185.1 Notothenia coriiceps
CATCAGCAAGGGCATTGAAGCGAAACGTGGCTGGGCTTTCAGCATGACAATGATCCCAAACACACCGCCAGGGGCAACGAAGGAGTGGCTTCGTAAGAAGCATTTCAAGGTCCTGGAGTGGCCTAGCCAGTCTCCAAATCTCAACCCCATAGAAAATCTTTGGAGGGAGTTGAAAGTCTGTGTTGCCCAGCGACAGTCCCAAAACATCACTGCTCTAGAGGAGATCTGCAGGGAGGAATGGGCCAAAATACCACGTGGGCCCAGCATAATGTGAGCGTGGAATTTTTTAGTGTGTGCGCCCCGCCAATTTGTTTCTATGTGTCAGCACAAGAAAGGCTCTTGAGGCCTAGTACCAGGGGCGGTTCTAGACAATTTGCTGCCCTAGGCGAGATTTTATATGTAAAGAATAAATGAAAAATCTCTACAAAAGGCAAATACACTACAAAAAAAGAAACTGATTGACATAGGTAATATACGTCAAAACGGCTTCAAATATATTCATTATTGTATGAACATTGAACGTGCAAACGCTGAGCATGGATAGAACACCCGCGGAAGAACCAGATTTTCAATTATTATAAGTGAAAATATATGTAAGTATTGATCATTTGTGTTGTTTGTGCTGTAATATACGGTCTGTTTCAAACAGACCGTATATTACAGCACAAACAACACAAATGATCAATACTTACATATATTTTCACTTATAATAATTGAAAATCTGGTTCTTCCGCGGGTGTTCNTTGCAGTTCTTGTTTCTTCTTTCTCAATAATCAGACATTTGCTCTCGCTGCAGCTCTTCTAGTTTACGCTCCCTGGAAAACGTGATAAGACCTCTGGACACCACGCTGTCTCAATGATCCACACTGTTCATATGAGAGGAACATAAATGTTTTAGGAAATGAAAAATATGAAGTTAACAAATAAAACACAGCTCAGGGGCAGTCATGGACGGTAGGTTTTCCTACAAAGTTAACTCAGCCTCCATTGATTTTCATATCAAATTAGCNAAAGCTGTGCTATGAAAGTTAGCTTTTGCTACCTTTAGATCCATAACAATGCAAGCTAAGTACGTAGCCTAACAGTTAGCTACATAGCTAGCAGTGAGTGAGCGTTCAGACACCGGCACACACTCAAACGGACTCGTGTGCCTGACACGCGTTGTTGTTATCGCTAGCTCAGTGTCATTTCATTTGACCAAATGTATTTACATTTAATAGATTTTATTATTATCCACCTTTTTGTTTTATGTCCTTTTATTTAAAACATTCTTTGAGACTTCATCTTCTGGTTCAAATTTCAATAAATGTAATTTGTATAATCACTCTTTTGTCTTTATTCTACATGAAAATTTTAGATATTCCATTCAAATCTGTTGATTATTCATATCTTCCTCAGGCTAGGAATAGTATGTTGAGTTTGTAATGCTAAATGTATCATTTTCTCACAGGATATAGAATGAGACAACACAGTTTGTATCCATTGTGTATGAATGCTTCAGCTCTTCAGACCAACATAGTAAGATGTGAGCATGTTCCTAATTGTGATATGCAGCCTAGGTCTGGTCTGTTTCATAAAGCCAATCTGCCACTTATATATTGTAGAATTTGTAAAATCAAAGCAGTCTTTAATTGTTTGTCCTAAACATAGCAATATATGCTTTTGAAATGTAACATGTCTTAAAAAAAAAACCGTATACAGTTTATATTGTGCATCACCATAGCTTGAAAATACATAGATGTGTTTTTTTTATCTATAAAATAAATAAATAGACAGACACTTTATCAATCAAAAATTGGGAAATTATTTTAACAGCAGCACTGTGTTCAGGTATTAAAATATTTAAAGTTGGAATAAAGTATAAACTACACAACACAAGTATAATGCAGCAATCCATAACGGCCCGTCCAAACTACAGCTTCGACAGCTTCAAAAACGGTTTCCAACGCGTCTGCCCATTCACTTTGAATGGGGTGACGTCACGTTGCCTCGCTTTTCGCCGAACTGAATTGTGGGTAGCATAGCGGTGCGTCTCCGCCGGAGTAGCCAGCGCCAGCCAATCAAATCCCGTTTCTGAAAATCTGACAGCTCAAGCCCTAGCCAATCAAACCGTGTCTAAGCTGGGAGAGATATCCCGCCGTTCATTTCTATATTTCAAAAAAAGATGGAGGAGAAACTAATTATCGCCGAAGCAAATCACCCGGTTTTGTATGACCAGACCCTCTTTACCTACCGGGATACAAACCGGAAGAACCAGTCATGGAGGGAGGTGGCAGAGACAGTGGGTGAAACTGGTAGGTTTTCGGAAAACCTACCAGTTTCACCCACTGTCTCTGCCACCTCCCTCCATGACTGGTTCTTCCGGTTTGTATCCCGGTAGGTAAAGAGGGTCTGGTCATACAAANTAAAGCAACACTTTCTCAGAATAAAGCAAAACTATGAGTTTAAAAGAAGAAAAAAACTAAGTCAAGCAAAATAAATAATAATATAATATAATATATTAATATAATAATAATACATTTCAAAAATAAAACTATAAGTTGCAAACAAATAATTTGTGTAATCATGTAAACTATAAGTATTTTTTCTTTGTTTTAACAGAGCTTTTTGTTTGCAGTTCTTGTTTCTCCTTTCTCA
>NW_011369951.1:5658920-5659179 GCF_000735185.1 Notothenia coriiceps
AATGTATACATTTTTGTTTCATATGGGTGTAGTCTCTTTATTTCCCCCTCAAAATGCACCAGATTGATGCATGCAAGTCCAACATTTAAAAAAAAATCTTACCGGGGGAGCATGCCTATTGACAAATAAATCCAGCAAAATGGCACAAAAAACTGGTCGTGGCCTCAGGGACGAGGAGTCATTTAACCAGCCAGTAGGAGTCAAGCTTTACTTTCTTTTATATCCATAAAGAAAAAGTAAATCTGTTTACAGTTGTTTC
>NW_011369951.1:5659249-5685112 GCF_000735185.1 Notothenia coriiceps
TATATATATATATATATATATATATATATATATTGCTCGCATAAAATCCCCGAGATTTTTTGCTTTGTATGCAGGACATTCATGTGATTGGTTGTTGGTCGCGGTGCTCGAATAAAATCCCCAAGCTTCAGACACGCCCAGCTCCAAGCTTTTTTTGAAGTTGTAGTGTGGGTGGGCCGTAAGATAAGTCCGATATGTTCATGAAACTCCCCAGGAGACACCGTCACTAATGTGGCCGAGTGGACTCCGAGTTTGCTGCATGAGTTGCACTGTATGATCTGTGGTGTAGTGGGCTGTCACTCAAAAACTGAGTAGCCAACGAGGACACACCCCTGAAAGTCCCGCCCACCTGTAAGGTTTGTGTCAAAATCTCAAACAAAAAATGAGGGAGCGTAAACGAGAAGAGCTGCAGCGAGAGCAAATGTCTGATTATTGAGAAAGAAGAAACAAGAACTGCAAACAAAAACCTATGTTAAAACAAAGAAAAAAGACTTATACTTTACATGATTACACAAATGATTTGTTTGCAACTTATAGTTTTATTTTTGAAATTTATTTGATTTAGCTTGACTCAGTTTTTTTCTTCTTTTAAACTCATAGTTTTGCTTGATTCTGAGAAAGTGTTGCTTTATCTTTATGATACAAAACTAATCCCATACACCAATCAGCTCCCGTCTTCACAGTAACTCGCAGAGACGGCCAAAGGAGCTTCTTTCATTTAACCCTTCACATTCAAACAGAAACAACAGGCAGATTCGAAGGATTTATTTCTTTGGAAATGTTTTTTTAAATACAATTAAATCAAGTTATTTTGGTAAAACTAAGGAAAAATATAACTAAACAAATATTTAAAATTATAATATTAAAAAAAATTATATATATTTTTTAATGTTTTCAAATATTATTTTTTTGAATATCTTAGGACCTCAGAGAGGGCCCTGACGGCTCGCCACTGGTAGAAGTTCAGGACAGCAGCCTCATCGTTACTCCGGGGCACGGGAGGACAGCTAAGCTAAATCCATGTGTCCGCTGCGCCTGCACTTTAAAACAACAATATGTTCACAATGAAGGCATTATCAATGATTAGATTGTTCTGTTTATCTTTATGTCCTTGTGGCTACAATCCTGCTGTGGTCATTGTTAATGTTTCCAATCTACCATAGGAAAGACAGCTCTGTGGCTATTACTCATGGCCATATGACGCTGTGTGTCCTAATATTTTCCCTGTTTAAAGAAGGGCTATCAGGTACTGTCCTTCCTGTAAATATTCAACCCATATTCTTTTCTGACAGTCCCAAAAAACATTGAGTTTTATTAAACCAGTTTATGTTCATGACAGTCTATTGACCCAGGAGTGAGTCTTGGTCTGACCTCCCTGTCCTCTGTCGGGCTGCACTGCAGTCACAGCCACTACTCTGGAACAGTTCAATCTGTCAGACTTTATTAGGAGTGTTGAACAAATTAGGGAGCCACTACTTGCCCAGAGAGGTTATTGAGGCTTAACAATAATGTGCCCTGCCAAGTCTAACAAAAGAAGAACATTAAATCTCTGAGAGTCCCAAAAGCATCAAAGCCCTTAGTGATCACATTTTATTGCTGACCACCAATCTTTTTTCTGTCTCAGAACCATTTTTTTAAAATCTCTGTCTTTGTTCACTTTTATCATTGAGTCCTAAAACTGCAGTATAAATCTCACATTTTAATATTAGAATTGGCTAGCTTGAAGAGACTGTAAGGTACAGGGACTGATGCATCCTTTGAAGAAGGATTGGAACCTAGATGATGACTACAGCTTGGAGTGACAGTGTGGCCATACTGGAGTGAAGCAAGCAGGGCTGGAAATGAACACCTACCAAGTTCCATATGTCATTTTGTGTAAATGAGTAAGGCTCTGACAATTTAAATTCGATTCCTCTGGCTACAAACAGTCCTTGTATGTGTTGATACTGTACATTGTCCCCGCTGACTGAACAGTGTGTGGACTAATCAAATTAATGTAACAGTTGTGTATCCACCAGTTACTTGCGTTTCTGCTTAACTGGCTAAAATAAAGTAGCAACAAAAAACCTTTTCTAGAGATTCTATATTTTGTGGTGAACAGTAAAGTATACCTGCGGTATCTCTCCGTGAGACACCGCAGGTGCAGCAGCCTGTCACTGAAGGAGCTGAACAGTTCGGACATGATGTCCTGGAGGGGGGGGGGGACATGTTGTCAAGCAGGGAGGACAGCTTTGTTGCCAATTGCCCCACCTCCTCCACATTGTGCAGAAGACTGCCCAGGACAGAGCTGGCCTTCTTTACAAGTCTGTTCAGTCTCTTCCTTTCAGCATCCGAGATGCTGGCTATATGGCTGATGCCACAAGAGTCATAGAAGGTCTGCAAGAGTGCCCCCTGCACCCCAAAAGACCTCAGTCTCCTCAGCAGATACCTGTGGCTGTTGAAGTCCTTGGGTGGGGGGTCTTTGTCACAGGTACCACAGAGGAAGTCTTCCACAGTTGTTGAACTCTCCCTGTCTTCAGGCTCAGATTTGAAGAGGAACTCCACAATCCCACACAGGATTAAACCTTGGCATTTTTTGAAACAGAATACACAGGTTCATTTGCACCGTTCAATGCTTAGTTTCTGGTACTAATGGCGCTGTGTGCCAAGTGACTGGAACTGACATGGTTACTACTATTTATCTTAAGCAACCTTTTCTTTTAAGGTAAGGGTGGCATATGTTGTCTCCCATTGGAGGGCATTTTATTCGATTAAAGCAATTGTTCAATCAAAAACAAGCACACATCACAATAATATTACACATTAAATAAGAACACACTTGCAAACAATAGCCTGATGTTAAACAACCAAGTAAGCAGGTCAGATAGCAATTTTCTCATTTGAAAGCACATCTCAAAATAGTCCAACCTTAGTATCATAGACTGTACATGGGAAGGTTTAAACAACATTACCAAGCAAACAAACACATGCTTACAAGCAAACACCCAAGAGGTGGCCTGCAAGTAGAGCCTCCCACCCTTCTGTCTATCCTCCAGGAGGTGCTCTTTAATCAGTTTAACTGACAGGGACAAATGAAGGATTCAAAGGCTTGTGCTCACACGAGGTAACCCTGCTTTTAAATGAAAACATGACAAATCAGCCTATGCTTAAATGGTAATGATAAAATAAAGAAAAATGGCAAAGAATTAAATGTACAACAACACATTCATTGTAATAAAGACAGCATAAAACAAATGTTTTTCACATTTAATACATTCGTTCTGTTACTCTTTTTGCTGATCCCAATTAAATGACAACAATAAACATAGAAAGTTTAAGCGGTCTAACTGAAGAGAAGTAATTAACTCATTAGGAGTTGTGGCAAGTACAAGATATACTTGATCCACTTGCCATGGCAACGCATTATCAGATTGTGCAGTGACAAAAATACATTCTAGCATCTCAATTGCATATACTGTAGCTCCCTTTGTGAATTTCTGAGTTTTCAGCTGCTGTGTTTTATCAGTGAAGTCTTGTTCGTTCATTCCATCTGACAGCTGTCATTTTAGACAGTGTGTGGGAATGATTTTACTGTGCTTCCAGCAGTCGAGCCTGTTTCGAGTTTGGAACAGTGTTATGTCGCTGGTTTATGAGATTGAATTTGTGACCTGTTATATGGGGGGTCATCATGAGCTTTACAGGGGTATAAGAGAAAAGTATCTGGTGATTGACAGGAAAATGATTTAGAAGAGGAGTCAAAAATGTTTTCAAAACCAGTCATCGTTATCCTTACACCTCTAGTGTTTTATCTACAACCATTCATTTCCATCGGAGGGATCTAAGTACACACATTCATGTGCATTAGTACCAAGCCAATAGTCTAAATGTTGATGTCACACACTATATTGAATCCTTATCACTACAGTCAGGGTTTAACCAGGTTACTCTAAACAAGTTATGTTATTCACACAGGCAGCATAGAAACTGGATTACTTTACTAACCTGATTAAGAGAGAAATTAACCATGCATGGATGTTTGGCCACTTATTGGATCAAATTGTCGTTCTTAACAGTTTCAGTTCAGATCCAAATAACCTCGTCTCTCTGACCTGGAAGCCTCCAGAATGACACTTCGGGGGTGAGGTGCAGTCGGCCCATGTCAGTACATTTATTCTCAGTCCGCTGGTGTTTCCAGGTCTGTCATTTGGTGGTGTTTTGGTGGACGATGTGCCTGTGTTTCTGCACTGAGCCGTAGGATTGCCATGTGTCAGAGAGCATGGCCAAGTCTCACTCTGCGGCCACCTGCAGATTAGTGTGTTGCCTGAGTGACCGTGTTTCTGTCCAATCCTTTCCTTTCCTTTGAGTCTTAATATGCTGGCCTGTATTCTAAACACACATATTTTGATACTGTGTTCTCTAGCCATAGGGTTATAGCATGGTAGCATAGTTTGGAGCCTATGTGGTAATTAGCTTTCCATGTACTTGGGTCACGCACATTCTGTCCAGTACAGTTAGACATTTTCCCTCTACAAGCACCGTTTGATCGCACCAATAACCAGTTTAAAAAAGCCAAAACATATAAATATAAATACATTTCCAATCATTGAAAAATAAATAAATACTGTGATACTGTTTTAATTTAGAAAAATACCGTGATATGAGTTTTTTGTCATACCGCCCAGTCCTAATCACAGATTGACAAATGATTTCTGCCATGTGCAGTACAAAAGCAGGAGAACATATGGTCAAAATGACCCAATCAATTTAATATGAATTCAAGACATGAAATATCAGGTCAAAGTTAATGAAGATTCTGGTTCCCCTGCATCATTTTAAAGCACAGCTGGATGAAATGATTTTTGATACTCCTGGTACCTGTCTTTGTGAATACGTTTGTAAATTGTACCCCTGTCATTATGTTGTATGTGTCCTTTTTGTTTTCTGTTACATGTGTAACCAATGTGCGGCAGGTCTCCCTTGTAAAAGAGATCGTTGATCTCAATGGGATTTTGTTACCTGGATAAAAAAAGGCTACAAACAAAGAGAGAAACCATGGAATACATGAGCTGGCTTATCACCCCTGACTTTAACAAGTGTGATCATTTTAGTAGACACACTGGGCCCTTTACAAGAATAACATGTTCATTTAAGACAAGTAATAACATTTAGAAAAACAATTGAAAATATTTAAAGCCCAAATCCTTCAGTATATCAGCAGTGTTAGTGAATGTTTCCTTTTCCCAACAATATCTGGAGGTGATTCTTTTTGAAGACAGATGAGATGAAGGGCTTCACGCTGTGAAAAAACGTGACTGTTGGCACTCTAGGGTGACACCGCTGTTTTACAGCCATATGGCTCCTCTGCCTGTCTGTCTAGACTCAGGTTACTCCATCACACCCCTATCTATCAATTATGAATACAGCTCAACATGTGCTCATGCCCTAACATCTGAGACTTTCATACTATACATGTAATAATTCCCCTTTTTTTCAGAGGTATTTTTGGGGCCTTTATTGGAGATGTTAGGATAACAGGGGGAGACAGAGGGGAGGACACTGCCTGAATATTTGGCCAGCTCTTGATTGAAACCGGCTAACTATACGGCGGTTTACGCATACAAGCCACCAGCTCTAACCACTGAGCTATCCAGCTACCCGTATATTTTTAAATGTTGCTGATTTTGTCTTCGCTAAAAGCAGTGTCAAAATATCTTTGCGAATCTTATTATGTCCTGAACAGTTTTTACAAGAAGAAATAGGTCTAACTCCTGTTCTGGGCTTTATCATTTCTGCTGTTGTCCTAATAACTTGTGTACATAGATTTTGACAAACTTAAGCATATTGCAAATAACTTTGCTGCCTAAGAATGGTCAAATTTAATTTGAGTTCTACACTGCAGAAAACTCAAGGCAACATAATGAAACGACATTTCAGTAATTACTATGCTGGATTCATTTCTGTTTTAATAGGTTACTCATTTCAACTTTCACTCAGGACACATAAACATTTTCATGTTTTTACCATCTGAGTGTAAGTAATCTCAGTTTAATTAATGGATATACATATTCACTGAAGAATCAAGGCTAGAACTGTTGTGTGCAACATTTTCTGAAATTGATCACCCATGTGAAGGAAAAGGATGCATTGTTGACATAACTCAGATTTTCAGAGAGACACATTATGCTCACCAGCCTCATAATGCTGAATGGATTGAGCTGACGGGTTGTGATGATGCAGGTAATTACACAGTAAATCAAATAAGACCATAATAGAACTGTCAATCTGAGATCATAGCACATTCACAACCATGTGCTTACCCACATAAAGACACACGCAGAGTTTGAAGAAAATGCGGTTTTGTAGGCAACCTTTTTAAGAAGCAGCAAATATGTACCTGATGCACTCTGTTTAACACTGCAGCCCTGTTTCTGTCTAGAATGCAAGCATTTGTTTTTGTCTAACACGCAGTTTCTGATAGATTTTCTCAAGTTGTCCCTGCTACACTTCAATGTCAAGAGGATGTCAATAACAGGTTTTCAGGCAAATTATTTCAGCTGGTTCTTGCTGTCTTTTGTGTTTTTTTGGTGTTTGATAACCTATTTTACTTTCAAATGGGGGGAAAAAAACACTTTTTGACAAATATAAAATGAGTATGGTACTTGTTACTACGTGGTACCTGTGTTGTTTTATTGTTTGATGCTGTGACTTGCTTCAGAGGAGCCTTCAGAGATTGTAAAAAAATCTGATACAGAAGGGCAAGGGACAGCCTTCCTCTCCTTGGATTTCACAACAAAATCCTTCAGCTGTGGATTTATGTTTCACTGAATATCACACATCCTGGTTAAACCACACTGATACAAGCTCGAGTCGTACATATTCACAAGCTTTAAGGTATGATGTGTGAGTATCCCTTTTTTCTATTGAGCATCCATGCTGATCTTGAATAATTCATTCTTATTTCATTTTCTTCCGCCATGAACATGACAGTCAGGGTTGGGGGAGAGGTTGGAGTACTCCAAGGAAACCTAAGACTAACCTCTTTGTGTCCCGACTGGCTGTCCTGTTCACTTTAATACAACATCACTGAGAGAATACAGCCTTCACACTATTCACACTATTACTAAAAGTGATGTGAATACAATCAAAAAGTATTTAAATATTAAGGTTGAAACACTAATAAGCCTCAAGTGCCTTTTAAAATAAATGTTATACTACTATTATTAATGTTATTGACATTAATGTGGCATGGCCATACAGTATGTAACAAAAACCCTGCTTGTTATTTTGTCGGAAATTATGCATCAGAGGGTTAATGGATCAGAGGTTTAATGGTGCAGTAGATTTAAAGTCTGGGTTTGCATTATATGCCATGTTTATGTGAAATAGGGATTTGGATAAAACGCAGTTATATTGTTTATTTAGACTTGAAAACAATTGTTATAAAATGTTTTTGATAAGCAGAATGAATATTTCTTAAGGAATGGATAGCACTGTTGTGGTCAAATGTTTTTGACATGGTCTATACCAGCATACTAGACAAACATTAGCATACTGTAGTTTTTGTTGCATATAGTTATTTTGAAACATTACGCAGTTGTTGTTCCAAGGCCAGAAAAATCCTGACACCTCATCTGAACCTCTACAGTGAATTACTTTTGCCTATTCTCTTTTGACTTGTATTTCCATTGATATTTCCATTCATATGTGTATATGGTAAGATACAGTACGTATCTTAAGCTTTTCTATACCGCTTCGTTCTGATTTGATTCTAGACGTGAATGTACATGTGTAGCGTGATCATTTGTGTTAGTACACCAGCAGCATACATCTTTTGAATTTAAATGATTAAAGCTCCGGAAAGTGTGAAGCCTGCCTCAGATCAAATCCAGCTGCACTGATTTGATATACCACCTGGCATGAGAGGAAAACACAGGTGATACCAACAGCCATAGGTAAATCCTCACAAAGGACCAGGGGTTTGTACAGTCTGTAAATGTTGGGTTTGAATAAAGGAACATCTCTGTTGGTGTTTCAATGCGTGACATAATTCTACTCCTTATGTGGTGATCCTTGCAGTAATATCATGTTCATGTTTGATGTCAAGCTTGTAATATTTAAGGCAAGTATACAACTTTTTGTGTATCATATGGTCAAGGGATGGGATTGGTTCATTTGTCACTGGGTAATGACCATGGATTTTCAGGAGTGACAGGCCAGTAAAGTAATTACACTGGGGGAAGGCAGCACTGCGAGAAGGACTCAGAGGTGTGGAGATTGGCTGAAGTGGATAGACCTGCCATGGTAGAGGTGACAGATTGGTGAGAGAGGGCAGCTGTTGCTTCAGGGCAAGACATGGCGTGATTCGTGAGCAGTTAGGATAGTAACTAACACCTGGTCAGTGGAGCCCTGCAGATAGAGCAGGCATAATAGACAGTATGCAGACAGACAAACAACAGCATAAATTACACTGTCAATCACAACAAGACACTCCCTTAGTATCTTCAGGTATTGCCCATTTTGGAGGCAATCAGGCAATATCCAAGCCCCACTTTGACTCCCTGACACTGTGCCTGCGTCACCGTTTGATTCAGAGATATAGTCAAAGTTTGCAACTCCCCCAAACATTCTCTCCATATCATTGTCCAGATCATCATGACTGCTGAACTGTGATTAACATCAGATGATGGATGCAAATGGAGTTAAAGGGCAGCAGGGCCGTCCCTCCCACTCCTATTACTCCCAGCAGCATGCCTTTGAAGTTCCTATCAAGCTGTTAATGTACTTGCACTGGGAGATGACAGGGTGTCTACTTGACCCCCGCCTCACCCTGACATTGAATATGCAAAGCTTTTTGTTCATCGCTGCTTTAGCGACAATCATTATGGGCTTGAACATCTGATTAGTGCACATCCACTGGCTATTAGATAATGACTAACTAGGGCTAGTAGATAATGATGCGTGGACAACCACCGATTCATTTAATCCTCACCTGCCAGCCCATGGTTAATGCTAGAAGCTGGAGTACAGTCATCAGAAAGCCCACACACTATTAAGCGAATCATTTTTTTCATATACTCTTGCCAAGTGTTTTTTTTTAAACCCTTCTGGTCTTAACATCTTTTCATAGATTAAAACGTTAAAATGTGCAAGAATTGCCCCTTTTTCTTTCATGCTCCCACTGCTCTTAATCATGTTAAACTATAAACTCCGCTTTAAGTGTATCCACATTTCCTTCAAGAGTATTACAGTATTTAGCTGTTGTAAAGGCCCTTTACGACACTTTGTACATTATTGTTGCATGTACATGATCTCAGCTGTGTGTCAGGTTGCTCGGATTTGGTTGAGCTGTCAGGGCTTCTTTTCTTTCTACTTTGTGTATCCAAAGCATTTGAAGTATCGCCAGTTGATGGTTGCTTGGCAGTACTTATAAATACATTTATTAAAGGGGGATTTACATGTACATGCCCCAGGCTAGGATTTGTGAGGGTGGGAATCAGAGAAAAGGAGTCCAAAAAGGGGCAATGCTTTATTATGCTTATCCTCGTATTAAGCTTTAACAGTGAGAGTGAGACAAGGTATGAGCTGTGTTCTTGGTTTAGGGCTCAGCAATTTCCATTTTTTCCCTTATGAATTTTAATAAGGGAAATATATGCCTTCTTTATTTACTTAGCTAATCGTACGTAAACCCAGTGGGAAAAGAGAACTTTAACAAAGCTCCCCTGCTAGATGAAATATTTAATCCCCTGTGAGGAAGAGAGTTTCGACCTACAGCTACACCGTTCTTGTGATTTTACACTTTCAGGAATCAAAGCATCGGCCCCAACCCCAACCCCACAGAATGTTTTATGTATTGCTTAGCGTGGTTGGAAAGAAGAGCAATGGGTGTGAACACAGTGTTTACAGTTTGTGTACGTGCGTTGTGAGCCAAACGTCAATACTCCTCCACAATAACATGCATTTTGGCTCTATATGCTGCATTCAATCTTAAAGGAAACTGAAGCTATAAAGTATATTTCGCACGATGTCTTTGTTGAAGAACTTCCTGTTTGTTTACCAGTGTTGATATCTAGATGTATCGTTACGTGTCATCCAAGGTTTGCCAATACAATAATGGCTCCAGTAAGAAACCAGTATGGCTTGCTGTCAGTGTGTTGATAAATCGCCTGTGGGGGAACAGTGTCATTACTGTTGTGGCTGGACAGAGGGAGTGGGGAATTGCTGCAGTAAACACTGTGGACTGTCTCCACCACTTTCTTCCTCTCCCCTGCCCAGTTCTGTGACCTGCATACTGATGTCTGTTTTGAACCTGGAGGACATCTTGTCCCTGTCCCAGCCTGGTAACAGAAGTGTCACTTTATGATCTGGAGAGGATGGAGTCAACGGCTCGCTGCTGTCATCTCCTTTTTAATATTTGGTCCTCCATGCCTTCCAAAGGATCTCAACCCTCTCGGTTTTCCGTCTTCACTTTCTCTCTTGCCCTGTTGTCTGCATTGCAGTGTACTTTTCTTCCCCCATCAAGCAAGAGATGTTTATATCAGCAGTGGACCTTCAAACCCCTCCTCTCCTCTCCTCTCCTCTCCTCTCCCCTCCTCTCCTCTCCGTCCTGATCTCTGTATTTATATAGTTTTGTTTTCAGACAGCTGGTGTTGTGTTGCTGATTGTGAGACTAATCATCCGCTCAATTACTCTGGAATGTGAGGCTGGGCCGTGTTATGACTGATCAGCTTTCCCTCCTTCTCCCGCTCTTTCTTTTCATCTCTTTTTCTAGGATTACGACTCCCAGCATTTGTTTTTTGTCTCTCGTTCTCGTGCTGTTTCCTAAGCAGTAGTTTCAGATCAGTTCAGTTCATTTCAGTGACTGGCTAAAATAACATTCGATATTCCAATGAGGCCTTACCAAAGCAATGTGTGAGGAAATTCCTTTTTCGTTAGAATTGGTTATTTCTCAGGCACTTTAACAACGTAACCATCACTAGTCTGGTTTTGCACTAAAAACAGAAACTGTAACTTACTGCAACTAACAATGAACTTCATACTGAACGTATTGATAATAACAACATAGTGATATACAGAATTTCCAGATGAGACTGAGGCAAATAACGACATTCAATCAGAAACAGTTTTAGCCAATAACATGGAGAGTGCAGCAGGCTGAGTTTAAGAGGCTTTTTTGATATTTAACTTTTGCCTTATATTATGCAATGAATGAAGGACTGGAAAACACTTAACTTTCCTCCCATCTAGCCTTTCTATGCACTTCTTCTGAAAGAGTAAGCAATTACACATTTTGAAAAAAGGGAAAGTAATACAACATTTAATAGTCAATTAAAAGGATAAGTACCAGGCTGGGGTTTGGAGCGCAGCAATGAGAGGAAGTTCAGTCTGAGCCGGGATCATGAGATGTTCAACAAGAGCTTATCGGTTCAGAAGAAGATTTGAATTCCAGGGAAATAAAAAACCAAATACAAGAATCTCCGCTAATTTCTTGAAATCAATGCATTCTCTGTAACAGAAAGGAAAAATATATTGGTTCCAAAGAGGCAATCATGGCAAAGAGGAGATGAGGACCCAAAGCCTGGGTTCACCCTTTTCTCATTTGGTGACTTTTTTGAAACAGGGTTTGTGTGTGTGTGTGTGTGTGTGTGTGTGTGTGTGTGTGTGTGTGTGTGTGTGTGTGTGTGTGTGTGTGTTTGCAACTTGTTAGGTCCTTTAAAAATGAACATGGCATACATTATTAATACGTTTATGCGATACGATTGCATATTTTTGGTCAATATCAGCAATCATTTATTTGAAGATCATTATTATCGGCTATTTCCACTTTAATGGAAAGCTAAACTACACATGCAACATTTCCTAAATCTCTGCCATTTCTTACATTTTTACAATTTACATATTAATTCACTTTTAGATAGCTTCCAGCTCTGCCTTGCTGTATCTAAGTGTTCTTCCTGCAGTGGAAGTGCCTGTGGTGATGCTCCAATGCTGCCAGTGGGAGGCCTGTTAGCATAAAAGTGCACTACATGCTGATGCAGAAGCTACATGCTAATGCTAATTTAGAGCTCTGGAGAAGAGGACATACTGAGCTGAACAATCTTCCTTGAATCTCTCCATGTTTTGTATTCTCTTCCATTGCCTGTTACCCTGATTTAACAGAGAACTTCACATTAATCATGATACAAAATTATGAAAATGTGTGTTGCTGACACGTTTTCTGAATAAATTCCATTCATGTAAATCACATCCTATTGTTTTACTGCTGCAATGAAAACAAACAGGGCACATGTAGATATATCTCCACAACAGGAGAGATCAAACCAAAAATAGATGATTTTATGGGAAGGGTTTAGTAGCATCGTTGCATTCTGGGTGGCAATCAGTAAAAGATGGAACAGTAAATTAAATTTAAAAAACTCATGTCAATGCTTATTCTAATTGTCTTTGATCTGGTTGATTGCATGATTTCAGTTCTGTTTAAATTAAGATTTCAAATGTGAAACATTTGTCCCAACATAACAAACACAACTCTTGGGTTGCCTAATTGTCTTTTTTCCTGTGTTGTTGCTAGACTTTTGTGTTAAATGCATGAGTGCTGTCATTCAATTTATATTCATACAATTAGTTAGGCATTTCCACATTTTGAATTAAACTGAATGTATTAGTGTGTATTGGAGTTACATTTTCAGATATATTGAGTAGAGGCTACAACTGTCTCTCTGAGCATGTCCAACATATCACTTTTGCGAATTAAAATTGAATCAATCCTTTTGATAGTTGCATGAAAAATGCATTTCTAAGTACATTTATAGATTACATCATTAAGATATAAAAAAAACACCTCTCTAGCCTATCTGAGTAAATTGGGCTTGCTTTATTGATCAGGGAAATATCATCAATTCATTGAGTTAATAATCTTTTTTCACTGATGTTTTCCACTTTGATGAATCATGATTATTGTGGATGATACTTTGGATGGAAACGCAGCTGCCGTGGTCCAGATCTGAAGTCCTGCTGTTTTGCGGAGAATAAGCAACGTGGGAGAGGAGGCAGGAATGTTAGTGGGCTGCTGCTTATCAAACCACCTGTTCAGACCACTCACACGCACGCACAAACACACACACACACACACACACACACACACACACACACACACACACACACACACACACACACACACACACACCAAAATAATGCTGAACCTGACACTCACCAAATGTATATTTTGTATCAGGCTCATACCAATGAACATTTCTCAAATTCTTTAAGAGGAAAACTCTATCATATATATCTATGTGTCTCATGCATTGATTTCTTTATTGATTTCTTTTTAATGCATGTGATATTCATGACTTAACCTAACCAAAAATGAAATGTGCTACCTGAAATCTGTCTGTCTTAGAGTGTATGAGTAGTCTGCTAACTTCTGACAAACTTCCTGTCCAGACAGGAAATGCATTCTTTGGTGTGTACTTCTCAGTCTGGAGTGTGTGTGTTTTCATGTTTGTGTTTTGTGGAAAGGGACAACAGACATGTCATGGTATCTTACAGTAACTCTCTGTGGAATGTAACCCTCCTAATGTGGACAACAACTCAGCTCCTGTCTGGTTGACCCTTGTTAGTACCTGAAACATTAATGCTAATATTGAGTACTGCAACAATAAATACTATCTAAATTTGAAACAACAGCCCCAGGTCAGTTGGGTTTTAGATATCATGTTAAAAATAAAAAAGTCACTATTTATTGTAGAATGTTTGGAATAATTGGGACAAATCTTCACCTTTGCTGTAGATAACACTACAATATTGTTTTAGTATTACATATTCTGGTTTGGTCCAATATCACACTAATTGTTCTGCTGTTTCTGTCAGCCTTCTCACATCTCTAAGCTTAGATAAGAGTCTGTCTCCATCTGACATGTAATATTCTAGCATTTTAATGTATTCGGAGAATGAAAAGGGTCCTTGGAACTGAGGTTAAAATAGGCTTAAAAGGCTATAATAGGCTACTATACATCAATGTTTTTCTTAAGGAAACTGACTTTCCCTGAGTGTACAAGAGAAAAAGCACCAATCATTGCATGAGATGTAATAGGATAGTTATGTGTGAAGAGTTGCATTACACATCTATGTCTTTTAGGAGCAGAAATTTAAATGAATTTTACACATTCTTACTTGTTAATGTTGAGTGATTTGCTCAATGCCCTCTCTAGAAAAAGTCAGTTTTACTTGGAGGTAAATATGTTTGCATGAATTCAGCATATTGTGGGCTCAATGGGTAAATTTAGGTCTGAATAAGAACCTCCAGTCGAAAAATTCAGTTCAACAATTTATTACTTAAACAAACAGTACCAATATTTACACTTCACAATCCCTTAAGGCAAAAATAGCAAAGTAGCATTCAGGCAAGAATTTTAGCAAGAGTCATCCAGCAAAAACAACTTAGCATGGCAAAACTGTACACAACAACCCACCAATAACATTTACTGTACAAAACACAATGTGGATCAAAACCAAGCTCTTGAAACAGAACCATTTGGTCTCACATTGAACGAAAGCAAAATGGTGTTTTGTTCCTTCAGGGAAGAAGAATCCTTCCATTCTTAAAGCTAGTAGTCTGTTTAAATTTTTCTTACAGGACCTTGACCTGCAGCCAGAGCAGTAGATCACTGTCAATTTAGTCCAAAGTCTGAGTTCATCTCCATAATACGTTGTGTGGACAGTGCAGGATCCATAGTCTTAGCTACAGAAAGCCTCCTTTCTACATCTTACATTACAGTGCTGGTGTTGTAGCCATACATCGATAGAGCCACATAATAGGTCCTTTTTGGTTTGAGTTGATAATCCTTCTCATTGTCCGTACATCCGTTAGAACCAAACTGACGACTTTGCCTTGGTTTGATCAAGAGCTGCAAAAGAAAAAAAAATACGGACATTGATTTTTTGAAATCTGACTAATTGAGTTAGAACACAGTTTGACAAATTCTTAGAAGTCAATCCGATGTATAATTTGTATTGCATTTACCTGAGTCATACCCGTCCAGGGACCCATGGAGGGAGGATGGGGACCAGGTCACAGAGGTAGCCGGGACGGGGCTGCTGCTGCTGGGCTGCATCTCCGTCTTCACCCCCTCACTGTGCGGGGAACTCGCTGTGCTGGTGCTCGGCTGGTTCTGGTTCCTAACAGCGGGCAGCAGCAGCGGATTAAACCTGGGATCCAAGGCTGGGCTGTGGGTGGGGTATGGATGGAGCATGGGGTGGTGGTGCCGGGTGTGGATGTGGGGATGAGGGTGATAGACGTTGTGGACATTGGGGTAGCCACTTTGGCTCTGGGGATTCAGGCTGTAGGTCCAGCTCTCAGGGAGGGTAGCCGGAGGGGGAAGGCCGGCCTGGGAGAGAACATGGTCGGCCCAGAGAGCTCCATCTGGGTGGTTGAAGGACACCGGGCTGGGGGAGAAGTCTGGGTGGACTGACACAGAGACAGACGGGAGGCAAGGACTGGCCTGGGATGGATACGTGCTGTTCCAAACTGAGCTGCTCTGCCCCTCAGAGAGAGACCCACCATCTGAAACACACACAAAGTATTCAACATGCTGCCACAAAAACATCTCCAATGTTTTCAGATCTTTAATAAAGGTTAACTAAGGGCAGCAGCTCTTTGAGAAAGTTTCAAATGTGTTGCCCTCTTACCTTTCCATAAGCCTCCTGTGGCTGAAGGCTGAGTCACTCTGATTGGTTTGGTTTCACTGTTGAAGGTGCTGGACTGGCTGAGAGCGCGGGAGAAGTGCTCGTCTACCACGTCCCCGATGTCCCCTTGGAAGTAGGTGAACAAAACACACCGGGAGCTCAAGTACTCTGCCTCTGCTGGTTGAGGACCATCCTTCAGCTCAGAATCGGACATAGATCTACGGATTGATTCAGTCCCTGGTGCTGCAAGACCCTGCCGGAGGCCCTGATCTCTGGAAAGCATCGCTCTTCCTCCTCCTTGCTGCTGCTGCTGCTCCATACACTCCTGCATCTTACTGTAAACACTCAGCCTCCTCTGGAGAAAGAAACACAGAGAGATTAACACACAGATCCATTACTTTTCAATAGAATAGAGACTGCATACTTTTTAAGAGCAACCAATTGATATGTGTTTATTAAATAGGCATAATAAAGGACCTAATTGTCTTACACATGGTATGGCTTCTGTTTTCCAAACACTATAAATAAACTGTTTAATAGTATCATACCAGTAATGATTTTTATCTGGTAAGCAGCCTGAGAGCTGTGTGAAAATGAGTTTCCTTTTTCCCATACTGCATTCCAACTATTTGTAAAGCTCAGTGTGCCTCATCCACATTCCTGAGTGACTGACCGGCTGTCATTACATCACCATCTGACCGCAGGATTAATAGATCCGTGTCATCACGCCTGACCTGAGGCGAATACCGAGCATCAGGCTGGAATTTAATCATTCAAAGCCCTTACATTTAAATTAATAGGTGTGTGTGTGTGAATTGTAAAGAAAGTTTGAAGTGGTGTCCTGAAGAGAGGTCAGGCATCGGAAAAAACCTAACTGAGTAAAAATGAAAGGAAAGTGATATTTTTTGTGAAAACTAAAACTAACTTTAAAGCATCCTAAAGTTGACTTACGCTTAATGGTTCTGTAGAACTTTTTTTAATTAGTGTTATAAATAACTTTTGTTTTGGACAGATAATTCAAACTTCCATGATACATTAAAATGCCCTATCCTGAAAAGATATAATAATAACTCTTTGTGATAGTTGTGGCACCCTAGCTATGAAGTCATGTCTCACCTGTTGTTGCTGGTGATGGTGGTTGTAGTACGTCGCCTTGTACGCCGCTGCAGGGAGGAAGTGTGCTCCATAGCTTTGGTGGTACATCACATCCAGGCAACTCATAACGACGAACCCGAGCGGGTAATGATGGAAACAGAGAAACGCGCTGTAACAGCCAAAGGGCGACTCTCTACTCCTGAGACTTCAGACGGGCTGTATCCTCCGAGCCATCGATGCCTCCATATATGCCCACACGCATACAATAGCCATGTCGTCCAGTTTGCATACAGACAATGCACCTCCTGCTGCGCGCTCCACCAGCACCACCCGGGGCCACAAAAGTGATCAAAACGGTATGAGACACACACAGTATCCTAAAAAAGAAAAGAAAAAAAAATTCTTCTCTGACAAGTTTTCAGATGGTTTCTGATTGGATGAGTAATCCTTTCCCTCCTTCTCTCTCTTTCTGTTTTGGAGGGGAGTTATATTTAGAGAGGGCTGGGGCCATTTACTCACGCCCACCGGGGAAGGGCCTGCATGGAGTACATGGGAGTTTAGCAAGGCACCATAACTCTGCATTGATGGTTATATTCCCTGTCATTCTTAAAAGTTTATTGCACTCATATGATACTGTGGGTCATATAAAGATCTCGCAGTTCAGCCACCTCTGACCTCAGCATGCCAAAGTTTAGTGCTGGGATTTTGGAATAGCTTAGGTAAAGAGTCCTTCTCCATAGAAACAATGTAACAGACACAAGTGTTTTAAATAGTTTAATTCAGCTCAATTACATGGATTGCACATTTGATATACCATCATGAATGCCGCTTCGAGAAGGAACAAAATTAATCCTTTGTCGATTTACTTTTCTGATAATAATTTGAAATACTGACAAAATGGCTTTAAAATATCCACCAGCCTCTCCCTTGTAGAATTCACGCCTAAACCCCCCACTCCCCTACTCTTTATGCTACTGTACTATCACCTTACTGTAAACTTATTGGGTACTTTAAAATGTTAGGAGCGGATTGTATAAACCCTGTATAAACCCTATAAACAATGTGATCTGCAGGTCATCTTTGAGCAACAGGTGCTTTTAAGGGTCAGACGCATTTCGGTATGTAACCTTCAAAAGAAGAAATTACATATTTTTTTAAGCTTTAGACATATAACCGAAGAGATGACTACAGTAAAAGCAACATTGTATTAATAATGTATACTGTACTGTTTATATATGTGCATTTTCACCTTTATTAGCAGATGGAGTTAAAGAGGGGAGACAAAGGAGCATAACATGCAACAAAGTCCTCTAATTGAAATCAAACAGTAGAAGTTGCAGTGTTATATCCTTCACATTTAGCTGCCAGGACCCCCTGATTACTGCCATGTACAGTGGTGACGGCTCCTTATCAGCTTATCCCTCTTTCAATGATGCTCCCTGGCTGAGTGAGTTGAGCAGTTTGCTGCCACCTGTTGGCGAGGACAGGGACATGACATGTCAATCAGTCTGACCTGGTGTAAACCTCACATCCATAATAATCTCTGTAATAGAAGCAAATTAGCCTAATTAGGAGACGTTGATCTTTAGGGAATTTATTTGCCGGGGTTTCATGGTTTCAATAAGAATAATGGGCAGGGAAACTGTGTTATATATTGTTCAAATAATCGCATGTCCATCGAATAAAGGATGAACATTTTGTGTCACAAATTCCAAACGTGTTGCTATAAAAATGGAGACATTGAGATTTTGAATAATTTCTTATAAAAGGTCATGTTTTCCCAATGTTTAGTAAACAATAAGTGATTCCCAGGATACTTTTATTGTTCAGTTATGCAATATACTCTTGATTTACTATGACCATAAATGTCTACTTAAAGTACATTAAAGTCTACGATGTATGTATTTGATAGACTAGATCAGTGGTTCCCAACCTGGGGGGCGCCAAAGATTGCAGGGGGGGCGCCACGCCTCAGATGATTTGAGGCCAAATATCATATTTAGGCATTTTTTTTACATATAATTGTAACGCAATACATGATTGTCACTAAAAGCCTTGTCTCTACATTACAATAAAATATAAAAATAATTGATTAATTAATTTGAATACAAATTCAAGTTAGTAGCTATTAAAGGCATAAAAAGACGCGTCCTAAAACCCGGAAGTAAACTCCTTCCGGTTCCTTCGACAAAAACCAATGCAATTTCTCCATAGGATTTTGGAAAATAGCTCGAAATAAGGTCTGTGGTTGACACAAATTGAAGAGACAGATCACGTTTTGTTCAGCCGGATAATATCCACATGTCTACCCTACTTTTATCATTTTTGAATCATAAATCTATCGATTAGATGGTAAAATGCCAACTTACTTCCAGGTTTTAGGACGCGTCACTGTGGCACTCTATTAATATTAAGATTACCACAGAGTTATAAGAACAACTTTATTTTGGAATGAGTATAAGCTCAACATTGACAATAATAACGTATGGCACTGAATGTCTTTAGCCCTATATCTTCCTTGAGTGCTTTGGTTAAAGCGGGTCTGGAAGGCGGCATCAAACTTAATTGTCACCCCTGCCAGCAGTGTGTTAGCTCTCTTCTCTGCCTGCCAACAAGATGTGGTGAGGAGAAATGCACAGCTTGTTGTTATCTTACTGCCATTTCCTGCCAGCTCCCAGACTTCAGTGCAGAGGTTTCTTTTTCCTCAAAAGAACCCTAAGGGGCCCTTAATCACAAGCACCACACTCAACATATTTGCCCTTCCTGAGCAGTGGTTGCCGCTCAGAGAAAGTGATTCTTTCCCATCTTGGCTCTGGGACTTTTTTCACTGACCAGAGATCTTCAGTCCAGAGAAAAAAAAAATCCATTTAACTGCAGTAACAAACTACACTGACACAAATGTCAAGCCAAAGAAGAACAGGTCATTAAAAGGGCTGACATAAAAACTCCAAAGTGGTTTTAAATATTTAAATAGGAGAGCCAATTTCATTTTAAACACAAGGTTTCACCAATTAATCTCCTTCATGTGAAGTTGGGCTTCTTTGCTGCTTGTTCACCTCGATTTGGCTTTCTGCTATGTGGAGGAGCTCACCTTTCGTCTGTCTCATATTCAGTAAATTGCAAGAACTAACCTGGAGAAACTTACTCAACGATTTGTTGCAGAGGGGTAAAGTGCGTTTTTATAAAAAGATAATTAGATCATACATGAATTGAGCTACCAAACTAAATGAAAATCACCCCTCCCATTTCCGGACCGACTCACCAATCCATCATGCAGTCACACTAATAGGCCTTTTAGCTGGTGTTAGTAGAAAATGCACAGGTGTTACTAATAACGTTAATGATGGCTCTGTTCCATTCAGGTGTCCCAGTAAATCCTGACAGTGAGCAAGCATGCACAACACTGACACTGAAGAGCTAAATGGAATTCAGCCATAATTAAAAACAATGTAACACCTGTACTTTTAATATAGTGTCATATCCACATTTCTTGAGTGAAAAAGGATTCATGGCCACTAAAATGTGCTAGTGTAGTCCTTTTTTTTCAACATAAAGTTGAGTTGGAATACTTCAACATCAAGACTTATGGAAAAACTAAACCCATTTTTCCCTTCCAACAACTTGCCGAATCAACTGAAAACACCCAAATAATAAAGAGGCCAAAAAGGATTTCTGAATTTGTAGATTTGCTTGCATTTGAATGAGAGAAATACTTTGCCCCCACTTTGTAATACATTTTTCTCCTCTCAGTCTAACCTTTCATCAAGGTAAATGTTTAGGAAAGACAACAGGAAAATTCATAATTTATTTCCTGCTTCAACGCTGCATCCTGGTTGCCAGGTGCCACATCTGATAAGACTTCAGAGACTGTGGCAAGTGAGTAACATCTCACCATTTTTCTAATGTTTAATTCGCTTTGATTTCACAAAAGAGAGCGTGAATTATTCAGTTGCAAGCTGATGATGCGATAAGACTATTATGGAAGTGGGGCAGCATTTTGAAAGAAAAGCACTTATACAGGAATTACAAAAAATGTGGAGTTTTGCTTATTTCAGAGGAGCGCAGCTGTACCCATCGAGATCCATGATAAGAAAATGTGCTAATTAGTATTAACAAAACCTTTTTAGATACGGGTTTAAGAAGATTGTATTTTGTGTTTCTTTTTAAATGTCTTGATTGTCAAAAATGTATGTTGTGTCCTAGAATTGAAATTGTATAAAGAGAAAAATGATGCCAATACATGGTCAATTTACAGATCAACTAATAAACTATTCCAAACCGATCAGAACAAAGTTGGAGAAAAGTGACTGGGGCATGTTTTACCAAACTGTCAATATCAGCCCCATAACTCATTGAAATGTTACTGCCACCTCCCTATCTTGACAGACAGATCGCTCATGGTGACAGCAGCAGCAGACAAAGAGACAGGTCTTAACACTGTGCAGGGAAGCAGAGTTAGTCTTATCTCCATCTAGTGTTTTCATGGAGGATATCTCGTCCCTCGCTGCCTCCGCCTGCTGTGGAAGTGGGGCAGTGGAACACTCACAGAGATGCCTGAAGACAGTACAGGAAGTATCAAACACATACAGATTTAAAGCGGTGTCTCACACACACACACACACACACACACACACACACACACACACACACACACACACACACACACACACACACACACACACACACACACACACACACACACACACACACACACACACACACACACACACACACACACACACACACACACACACACACATGCAATCATGCACACATGATAATGCATATTACAACAGACGGATACACACAAGCTCTCTGACACTGACGCTGGACCTCAGGGGTTTTCCACCAAACATCTGGAGCAGCCTGTGCCTCCCTGCTCCTCCGCTTCTTAATGAGGCACAGAGATGATTATTAGTGGATGTTTTAAAGGGGGAAACGGAGGGAGGAGAAGGGAAAGGGACAGAAATTAAAGTGGAGTTTGAGAATTGTTTGCTTTTCCGGCTGTAAAAAAACCCTTCAAAGAACGAGGGGCACCTCCAGTGCTTTAGATCTAAAGAAACTTCTCATGCCTAATAAACTTCCACTACTTGAGATCACAGACACATTTCAGAGGGACATTCTGCTCTGGGAAGGAGGGGGTTTCGGGGATACATCCCAAGAAACCAAAAAAAAAAACAGGTCACAAGTGTTGTGTCCCAGATTTTAGTCTCAGAGGTAATGGAAAGTTCAACCCTCTAAGTTTTGAGACAAAACTACATCACCAAACATAAATGCTTTCCGTCAAACACCTTTACTGCAAATGATGTGGCATCTTGCCAAATAAAATTATCTACCGTTTTCAACCTTACACTACGCTCCTGATTAGGCAGGTGTGAGATAACGCTGAGTGCCGTTCATGATTATATCTCACATTAGGCAGACTGCAGCATCATGAGTTTTGCTGTGCGGTTGCCCTGGGGAGAGTCCATAGAAACGCACACCTGCCTGAGTCCACCTGAAGACAATGATGATGATGATGATGATGATGATGATGATGATGATGATGATGATGATGATGATGATGATGATGATGATGACGATGAGGGGGATGATGATGATGACACGGCTCCTGTTCAGGCAAACAAATTACCACAGCCTCTTTAGGTAGCAAATTCCACGACATAATTTCACATCATTGTTAACATATTCTTGGAAGTCCTACAAAACACAATAACGGTATGTACGGGTTTTGGTGACAGGTTTAAAATTGTGGATGATTATGTTTTACATAGTGTACAACTGCTTATTTCATGGTATATTGTCAGAAACCTCTGATAAGGTTAAAGAAAAATATATCTAAAAAGCTATTATCTGCCCTATTAAATAACTGACATACTGGTCAAACTCTTTCATTAATTCTAACGTACACTGCCGGTACATTAAGTGGATCATTTCATGCATTTGCTACTTTAGTGTGTGAGAGGTGGGGGAGGAGTGCCAACATTAGAGTCTAATTAAAGGGCCATTAGTGCATCTTCAAGTACATGGAGTGATGCAATATCAATAGATTTGTATTCACTGCCACATTCAGGGAAAAAAAATACATAAGACTTGCCTCTAACTACAACATGAGTCTTGATGTTTAATTCAGTTTAAATGGGACACAAAACAACTTGGTGGGATCATTACCACTGTAGCATCCATGTGTTTTCTAATGAGAAAAAGACAGTCATTTGTAAGTTAATGAAAATGGAGTTTCCATGTTAAGCCAAAGGAAAAACAGTTACAAGGGCTTTTTTTTGTCAAACAATGCGCCACGCTTTCTCCTTTTCATTATCTCAGTGATCTCACACAATCATTTTTAATTGCGCTAGCCATTATTGCACATTTTAGAAATGGAAATGGGAGTTTTAATTGCAAAGACAAGACAAAAGCATGCTTGTGTGTGTGTGTGTGTGTGTGTGTGTGTGTGTGTGTGTGTGTGTGTGTGTGTGTGTGTGTGTGTGTGTGTGTGTGTGTGTGTGTGTGTGTGCGTGCATGCGTGCGTGCGTGCGTGAGGTGGTGTCTCGGTAGCGAAGGTCAGAAGATAGATATGTCGATAAAAGATGAAGGGCGAATCAACGTTTTGCCAAGGAAAGCTTTGCATTCGTCGCATTAGGCCTAAGTCTGTACAAAATTTAGTAACGGCAAACAAATCAAAATTCGAAATCTGTGACGGTTTTTGGTGTGTAAACTATCAAAACCCTTCTTAAAATGTCTTGTTATACCTCTACCTCCTGTCGGCCCACAGACTTTATCGCCCCCTTCTCCTCTTACCAAAGTTCCTTCGTCCTTCGTCCACTATCGTCGCCTCCTACCTCAAACCCTACACAAGATTATTTAGCTCCTTCACTGAGGTGAAGCAAAGACGCGGCACCTACCTTTAAATCAACAGCGAGTGGCCGCGCGTCACGTGTCGTGGTCCCTTAATACTTACTCCATGTACCTCCCTAAAAGAGGGACATCACAAACGAGTAGTAGTAACGGGTGAGGTGTTTGGAAAGGGTCAGACGAGTGTTTCGTGTGTGTGTGTGTTGAAGTGTGTGTCTGGTGAGACGGCTTATCTCCGTCTAAATCCTACATCTACGTCCCACAACCTAATATACTTGTACTTCTTCTGGTGTGTTTGACCCTGAGCGTGTAGAAGCGTCTACGACAAGCCAAAAATACTCTTTCCAGTCTTGTCGCTCACGAATAACCAAATTTTAGACGCGAACCGCGGTTAAAAACCCTACAGTGTGAGGGTACGTCGCTCCGTGTGTGTGTGCAAGTTACTGTGGGGACAAAAATGGGTGTCCAGGGAAAAACGGACTCCTCCGGTTAGACAGAGCTCCCCATCTGGGTTGTTACGTAGTTTGGTCTTGGGAGAAGTGCGGAAAGAGGAAAAAAGAAGGCAGGAGGGAGACAGAGAGGTCGAGGTCCCAGGAGGGACGGGGCCCGGTCCGACACTGGTTCCTCCTCACACGACCTACAGGGTCGTCCCCCGGCGCCCGCGGTCTGTGTAATCGTAATCCCTTAATCTTCAATAATGTTCACTTTCCCGTTGTCTCTGCTCACGTCTTCTCCACAGACTTCAACCACTTCCCTGTTTTGTCGTGTTTTCATCGTCGACGGACAAACCGTTCACACATCATACATAAACACTCCTAGCATATGTTCATGCTCAATATCTACACACACAACCAACACGTAACAGAGATTTCACTTCTTTGATGTACAGTTAAACAAATTTAACTTTACCTAGAACAGGGTCTAAGGTTTATCAAAAAAATCTGCTAGTGTTTAGTCAACCATTCAGTCGTACTCTCACACTTTGTTATTCGGTAATAACTGAAAACATGTTTCTTGTTTCAATGTTAAAACGGTGTTCCTTTGTTGATGGGGGTAATATATATTACGATCCACTTGGCATATATATATGAATATTTTGCATATCATATACTGACTATATTCATCGGTTTCGTACTTGACATAAAAATATACATTGAAAGTAGGTAAAGTCAGGTTTCCCATCCAATTACACTCAAAATGGACCAAACTAAGTGACAACACATAAATTATTTTCTTAGAATTTATTCCTCCTAAGAAGGAAATGAACAGCCTTATTGTGTAACGCCATACAAAGAGACTGACACTTATAAAATAAAAGGTTTTGAAGAAAATGTCTATTACGTGTTAGGTCTGATCCTAAAAAAAATGGAAACTCCTTTTTTTACACATCAGAAACGCAGGCCATAACAAAAACTCCAGAAAGCAAAGTCAATAAATAACGGGTTTGGCATTGAGAAATAGCACTCTCTCTCCGCTTTCTTGTCTGCCTTTCTCTCCCTAGTACGTAAATCGAGAACTGAAAAACAACGAACATATAAAACTAATTCATAATTTTAGAGGATGGTACATTGTCAGTGATATCCTCCCTTTAGTCGTCAAAATACTTACACCTTTGTCCCAACCTTTACGATTCAACGTAATACTCCCCCCGGGGGGGTTTCGTTTTTTAGGGAGGGAACGGGGTTTTTCGATTCTCACGGACACAGGGTGTAAAATCAAATTCCACGTTTGTGTCGTTTGTTTATTTAGAAGGACGAAGAAAGAGGTAAATGAGGAAACAGAAAACGTAAGTTATACGCAGAAAAACATAAATGGAGACGGACTCGTAATGTAAACAGTGTCTAATTATACTTAACGAGATGTACATTGACCCCATACCTTTTATGTAAGAATTAAAGTGTGTGTATAGGTCTCATACTGATTTACAGGACGTATACGTCATATACAAAAGGTTTATCGCACCTAAAAGCTTAATTGTAAATTTAGGTACAGGTCGACAAACAAATTCTCCTTTATAGGAGAGTCAAAACTGGGTAGATCCCCACTGTGTGGTAGACAAGTTCGACCCTAAGTTGCGACTTGGGACAGAAACCTCAGACGGTAGTAGGGTAATTGAAGTCGACCCATCAGAAATAGAAATATGTACTCACAAATTTTACGTCTTGATCTGGTTCATTAATAGGACGGAAAAGTTCGTTCCAGTCGGTAACGACCTGAGACTCCTTTGGGTTACCACGTGACCAGTGAAACACG
>NW_011369951.1:5685135-5709363 GCF_000735185.1 Notothenia coriiceps
GATTTGAGGCCCGGCCCCACTGTTCCCAAATAGATTTGCAATTTTTTTTAAATAGTAACCCATCTCCATATGTTTCTTTTTGGGTAGTAAATTTAAACTAGAGGGCTATCACTTTGTGCAGCAACGCTATTGACAAATAAATCCAGCAAAATGGCACAAAAAACTGTTAGTGGCCTCAGGGACGAGGAGTCATTTAACCAGCCAGTAGGAGTCAAGCTTTACTTTCTTTTATATCCATAAAGAAAAAGTAAATCTGTTTACAGTTGTTTCATTATGGATGTTGAGAGGTATCCATATATCTCTTCATTTTGCTCTCAAAGTGCACCAGATTGATGCATCTAACTTCAATATTTAAAAAAAAAAATTCCCGGGGGAGCATGCCCCCGGACCCCCCTAGACTAGAGGGTGTCAGGTCCACTCCCCACTTATAAAAATAGCACTTTACCACTGCACCCCCTCTAATCTCAGATGCACCCTGAGTCATTTTGTTTAATTACAGTGAGCCTTTCTAAAATATACAGTAAAGAGACAAACCCACCAGCATTATAGGATATACTATGACTTTGTGCCAAATACTTGTTGCTGATTTAGAGTACTGGCACCTTTTTTATTCCAATTCAAGCACTGGTTATAGAGGCATCATTACCACTTCAGAGGCTTTTCCATTGATGCTTATTATTAATTGAGGTATCATTGGGTTCATTTAAAGAGCAATTAAAGATAATTATTGTAATCAAAGCATGAAGTGTTAAACACAATTAGTCCATACAAGAGGCTTAATGATATCACAGTGCACTGTGACACAAACTAAAGCAACGTGTTTAATTGTTTATGTTGTTCCTAAGGTAGTTTATAATTTTCTTGTACTAACATTAGTCGCAGAACACAGAGGACGTACTGAAACTAGTTAACCCGTTCAGCACTAGAGATTAGTATTAATCAGAGCCGCACATTACCACCAAAGCCCTGCAGGATTTATCAGCTTAATAACTTCTGGTGTTTAAGAGCTCGTAATAGCTTTGACCGGTTATATTTATTATGTTAATTTCTACAGATTTAATTGATACATGAATATTTTAATGTTTACCCTTAACATACTGTATAAGGCCGTTGGGAAACTGACGGTAAAGTAAATCCTCTTCCTGTGAAACCCCTTGAAACCCACTTATTTTTATTGTATCGTATGAAAATATTTTAATTATTCAATTGATTCATAGTTTAATCAGATTTTTAGATTAGCTTGATTATTCTGGAGCTGGAATATAAATGTGAATTACTGATAATTGTACAGTAGGTGAGAATACATGAGATAAGTGGCAGAGTGTTGAGAATGTGTTTTATTGTCTTGTGTTTTTCTCCTGGCGATACTCTTCAAAAAAGCTACATGCTTTTGTACGAACAAGCACCAGATTTTATTTTTTGTTGGCCTTGTAAAAAGGACAGGTGCTTATGGGAAAAGGTCTTGCATTGGACACTCTGTTCTCTTCCATGCAGCCATGGCACTTCATGGAAGATATGGTAGTGTTTTCACTAGCTGTTAGTATGATTAAATTAGAGGTTTCTTTCTTGTTCCTGCCAGTATTAAATTATTCAATTTCTGCTTTTTGCTCATTTGCTAGGAAGTTAAATCCAAAGGTTAACTGAAGCATCACATTACCAATTAAAATGATCGCTTCAAAACAACAAGACATTGTGTTAAATAGACTGTGGAGTCTCGAGTGTCTGCATTGTCATTTGGTTGAATGTTCAATTATACTCTTTTTTTCTCCACTTTTCTCTCTTGGAAAAATATGCAGCAAGTCTGAAATACATTTCACATCTATTTAAGGAGAGGTTTTTAAATCGAAATAAAAATGTTCTTATATTAGGCAAAATGATAGTTATATTAGATGTAATTTATGTAAGATATAATATTAGTGTACAACATATTATGTGCAGTTCTTCTATTTGTCATTTGGGAGAGGGTTGGTGACTCCAGATGAAGGCTATTATGCCTTATTAATGGAGCTTGATATTGAATGTTATCTTAGTTTGCGAATACAATATTAGAGTCATAAAGTTTGAAACAAAAGTGAAACTATCCTTTTTTAATGTCAAATGCCATGCTATATTGGACATTGATTACTGGCTACATGTGCCAACCTACAGACTTTGATGATAACACAATAGGCTTTTATGAATAAAACCAGTTTCCTGTTTCTGTAGATTGTTTCTTATCATGGTACTTTAGTTGACCCCAATTGTGAAAGGATGTATGCGCAACCCCTCGAGGAACCACCGGACATGACAGGAAGTTGATCAACCCCTTTAACACTCTGTAACGGTCACTTTGGTTTCGTCAAAGCCCCCATTTTTTATGCTAGTTGCCCCCTATGCTAGCCGGATGAATTGAGTCACTGTTAAACAGATAGCCGCTCCAGTCAGCCTCTATAGGAGTAGAATACATTAACACAGTCTCTGATAGGGATGTTTGACCTCAGCTCCCACTCACAATACACACTAAATTCCTCAGAATGTGTGCGTGTATATCATTGAGGTTTTTGAAGGCCCAAATGTTCACTAATATTTTACATAGGCTGACATTAAACATCTTTAAATTGTCAGAAAGCATCTTCAGGATATATTTCATCTATAAAATATACCTTTTTATTCATATTTGTATGGAATCTCACAAGAAAGTCTCACAAAACTAGGTCCGCCAGTACTCCATGATGAATAGACACTGATTGATCACCCACAATGCATTAGATCCCTATATCAGAAGCAGAAAACAGTGTATGATATACATGTCAGCTCCAAATGATTATGATCTGACCTGAATTGGGAGTCGAAATAGCAATATTTGCTCTTCCCCCATGAAAAATACAAGTTCAAAACAAAAGCAGACATTTCAGCTAAGGATGATCTAATATTTTGAAAGAGCATGATGAAGGACAAAAATAGAGACAGTAATGGAGAGACTATATCTATGAGAGGACCTTCATCAGCGACCCTGGCGGTGCTGTCATTCCTGCAGCGTTGAGTCATGTGGGATGTTTCTGGGTAGTCTCGAGGCCTAGCAGCCCTTTTTTGGGAATGTCATGTTTTAACAACTCAGATGCCTTTTAATTCCCGCTTCTGAAAGTCTGTCTGGAAGTATTGGAATGTGTGTGAGGCAGCAGGCCAGACGCTAGTGTTTGGAAATAAACTGTCTGTCCGATCTGATTGGCCTCATTCTCAGGGACGTGGGAGCAGCAACTCTGCAGATACACAACAACACACTCGCACATGCATGCACAAACATGGATGGCCACGCTTACAAAATTGTTTCACTGCATTCCGTGTTGCTGTTACACCCCAAAACCTGCAAATACAGCATTGCACATACATTAAACATTTGGCTAAAAAATAAATACTGTACAAAGACAAACCCACACACAGCCGCAGGTGCACACGCACAACATATGTAAAGAACAGATGCAAGCAAATACCGAACATACAGATTACACAGAAATCGTGTGTGTGTGTGTGTGTGTGTGTGTGTGTGTGTGTGTGTGTGTGTGTGTGTGTGTGTGTGTGTGTGTGTGTGTGTGTGTGGAAAAGGAGGCCAATAGAAAAGCAAATTCTTTTCTTTTTTTATTATTCCCACAGCAGTGCTGATGAGTCTGATGGAATGGTTGCCATTCAACTGCAGGAGGCTCCTCCGAGACTGCTAGAGTTAATGGACCATATGTGTTCATATTATCATTTTGCTTGTGTGTGTGTGTGTGTGTGTGTGTGTGTGTGTGTGTGTGTGTGTGTGTGTGTGTGTGTGTGTGTGTGTGTGTGTGTGTGTGTGTGTGTGTGTGGGTTTCAGTAAAGAAAAAGGAGGACCAGCAGATGAGTGTGATGAAATAAGCTACAACAACATAAAAGGAACCTAATTGTTCCCTAAAGGCACAGTGTTAGGAAAGTGGCAAGAATAACTCAAACCTCCCACATCCCAGCAGAAAAACTGGCAACTACTTAGAAGGGCTCTAGAGTAAGGAGATTTTATTCTTTTGTGCGTTTGAAATATAAAAAAAAAACAGGAAATGCGGAATAATGCCTTCATGAAAATAATGTGTTTGTGAAAATCAGGGATTGGGAATTTTGGAATCGGCATTTTATGGCCTCAAACCCTTACTTGTGAATTCAGAATCACAGAAGAAATAAGAGATATTGCTGTCACATTTTTATGTCAAGAATATAAAAACAAAGGTTAAGACATTTGATTTGATTATGCAGCGGTAACAAATGCACCAATAACCATTTGGGACCGTATTACATTTTATATTGTCGATCTCAAAGCTTTCTAGTTTGACTCCTGATCCGTTTAATTTAAACAGCTCCAATAGAAATCTACCGTCCAGAAAACACTGTTTTTTTTTCAATAGGCTTACTTGTTTCGAAAAAAAGACGCATTATAATTATTGGAATCAAAGTTATTGTGACAAAAAACGGCTGGCATGTTTCAGTGATCTCTAAAACCAGGGATTGGACCAACACAAGAACTGAAGCAAACAATACAGCCTCCACTAAACTTGTTTCTAAGGTTTCAAGGTTGACCATTGTTGCTTTTACAGGGCGGCGATCTCTTGCGGAAAACTAATAAATAGAGGAACTGCTCTTTCCTAGTACATGACTTTATAAGGTCAATGGCAAATGACTGCTACCTTTCAATTGTTAAGACAGAAGATAGAAAGATTATGGCCATTGTTCTCATGTCAACACATGCATTTATTTGCCCATTTTCCATGCCTGGAAGTTTCTAACATTTCCTTTCATCTCAGACACTGCCATTATTTTCCATTACAACAGTTGGGTCACAGTTAATTCCTGACATTCCCCTACTGCACTGATTCTTATATTTGGGTCCAATCCTCCTCCATCAAAACTTTTCAGAAATTACTTTTCAGGGTTGTCAAATCCTGTGTCATAAAGCTGCTCTTTAGTGTTTTGTTGTCTGAAAAGCCTTCAATTTGTCCATGGCTCATTCTGGACTTCTTGGATTGTATTGCATCTATACTTACAAGCAACACACCCAGACCAATGTTGCATTCTTTAACGCTGTACTATTTTGGTCTGGACAACTGCTCACATGGAGATAGACTCCGACTTCCAACAATCATCCATCCTTCTCTTTGCCTCAGGACTATGAAGCATAATGTTTGACATTGACTGCCATTTCCTAATGACCAACCAATTGTGTTTCCTAATCTTTTTAATGTCCAAATTCCTGCTTTTGTTTAAGTACTTCTGAGTCCACAACCTCTCTGGCCTGTTGGTCATTTTCCTTTCTAGTCTGAGGATGCTTGAATTACAACTTCTTAGAGGGCTAAATTCTTCACCTTGACACTCTGCACCAGCCATTACCTTCTGACTCCAAAGAAAGTTAAGGGATGAAGTATTCCCAGAGTCCCCTGCAGCTGTTTCCAGCTAAGCCCCAACACATGTTTTGGGTGTACCAAGCCTCTCTTACAGCCTCCCCTTCAATCTAATCTGTCTCACCACCAGATGGAGATAAGCTGACACCCAACCCACCGCTCTTCAGTTGTTTGTCCATCAGAAATAGAAACTACAAATCTGCACATGGTGCACTTGTACCGTTTACATTTAGGTGCCTTTTTTGTCTTTGAACATGGATTTGAATGGACAGTATGGGTTGCACAATGTGGAAAAACACAGAAACAAGGGTCGGATCAGATCAAACCACCATCATTCATGCTAAATATTATATATGATAATGAAGGATCTTAAGGACAATTTTGGACAAACCAACACATATTGGTCTAAAAGCTTGAGTGCGGAACTGTGAAATGCAGGGAGCTTTCCCTGGAAATGATTGGCTTAATCAGAAAGGGCTCGAACGTAATGGGCATTTATTTATATGTAAATGTCCTGCACTCCAGCCTTAAAGTGCTGATGGGTTGTTGCTGCCAAGCCTCTGTAAGGCCCATCAAAGCTCATACACATCAAACACATAACAACACCCTGGCATTGAACACACAGAGAAACATCTGTGAAACAATGTGTGTGTCCATGTGTTGATCACATGTGGGCACCATACCTACTTTAAGTCGGGTATCAGGCCTTTTGGCAAATGCTAGTTGGAAGGACCTGTTTGATTTCTGAGACCAGAGAGATGAATGAGCTTCTCCCCAACATACTTGTTCACAGTGTAACTATGAGATAAACAGAATGATGAGAGTGGAGGATGAGAGGATGGAAGATGAGGGAAAAACACATGAACTCTGAAACATCCTGCCTGAGGAGTTAGCTTGCATAATCAGCAATGTTTCTCCAATCACAGCTCACAATCTGGTTTCATGAACTGGCATTCATGTCTTTAACTAAATTATTTAGTTTGCCAAAATACGGCAGCAGCCATGGCCACCCACCATCCAAGGAGGTTGATATGTCCCAGAAGTAAAACATTCTGGCAATGGTTGGCATGCTGAATAGAAGGTTGTCTGTCTAACCATCGTTCATGGCTCAAGGCACATTTCGAGACACAATTCCAATCAAATGTAACCAGATTAGGCAATTTAACTTTTTCATTAATCTTAACCATGCAGTGTAGCTTCTTAATCCTAACCACAGTTAAACCATAGTTATTTGCAATACTTAGACCACAGATATCGTAGAAAGTGAGAATTGAAGAAAAGTTGATAATAAATTGAACATTGATATCGTAGAAAGTGAGAATTGAAGAAAAGTTGATTATAAATTGAACATTGTTTTTCTTAGTTGTCCAAAGTTGACATTTTTTCTTTGGCTTCAGTGTTACAGATTATGTAAATTGCCCTCATGGGGTCAGTCTCTGTAAATATAAAATATGGAGAACTGGTGATCTGCAGTGAGTGCTGCTTGCATTTTACTTTCTCTTTAAAAAATAAAAGCATACATTTCGTGGCAGTTTAAATTTAAATGAAAAGATGCACTTGTTTGGTCCTGGATTGATTTACTTTTCAGGTTTGCTTTTATATGTTACTAATTTAAAATTGGAAAGTTATCTAAACAAATGTACGTCTGTTGTGTTAAGTGACTGATAAAATGCAGGAGAAAGAAGGTTTTACGTTGAGTCAACTCATAAAGGGGTTAACCAGATAAAAGTTTGACACTAGTGGACGATATAGTTAACAACAAATATATCGGCCTAATATACCCAAGTCTTTCAGACTCTATTTTAAAATATTAAACATTTATCTCAACTACATTTTGTGTGTTGATATTTTAACTATATGTTGTGTTCTTGTGTGGCCTGATTCAGGAAAATCGGATTGCAATATTGTCATTATTTTCCTCAACTTCACAATCCTAAAGATTGCCTTGAAATTAAGTTTGTTTTAGTGTGTTTCATTGTAACATCTAATCAAATTCTAGCCAGCTACTTGAAATTGTTTAAAACATGTGGCAGCCAAAGTGGTCCACTTGGGCAGAAATATGTATCCAAACAGAGGGTCTATTCTCCTCCAAAGCTCATTTGCATTTTCCTTGGTGTTAGCAACTCTGCTTGACAAACTCTTTCCCTCACTTACACATACAGACGCACACATAGTGAGGGGTGTGCGTGGGCAGATAGAAAGGAGAGGAATCCCTGATAAGCCAGTAGCCTGGCGGAGGGCATAGAGAGAGGAATGGCAGCTATGTCGGGCATTCACAACACTGTGTGGTGTCACCAAACAAAGCCTTCCCTTCTCCCGCCTGTCAAAGACACCATTGTGGCGTGAGGAGAGAGCCTTTATATCACACACACGCATTCTGCACATACTCCCTGCCACCACACACACACACACACACACACACACACACACACACACACACACACACACACACACACACACACACACACACACACACACACACACACACACACACACACACACACACACACACACACACACACACACTCTCTATCTCAAACACAGGCACACACAAAAAAACACACACAAACACACACACACACACACACACACACACACACACACACACACACACACACACACACACACACACACACACACACACACACACACACAGAGAGAGACAAACGTGTTGATAGGATGGAGACTTCCTGCAGAGAGGCTGGCATTCCCAGCATGGAGCCCCCAGTGAGAGTCACCTGTGAGGGGGTGGGAGCGATGGGAAGCTCCCTGCTCACTGGAAGTCAGGGAAGTTAATGACAGCTGACACACTCACTGGGGGGTTGACAGTGAGAGTGTATGAGGGTTGTTCCTGTCTGTGTGTGTGAGAGAGAGAGGGAGAGTGTGTTCCTGTTGCTCCGACAAGCTCCTGACTGCTCCTGCCACCTCCACCTCAGCCACAATGGACTCATGGGAAGGCGGACATGACAGGAGGGAGGGACTTCCGTATGTCCCATGTCTGACTTTAAATAGTGACTCTGCAAACATCTGTCAATCAATGTCGAGAGTTACAGTACAGCTGAAATGTGCAGCTTTTATGTTTGAGATTTAACAGTATGGCATTAAGGAATCGGGATAAGCTTTGAATGTATCGGGTGTTGTGTAATGTGGCAGCAGGAAATAAAAACATAGCTTTTCATCATTTGTGCTCCGTTTTTGGTTCTTGCTATATTTTTTAAAGTTTTTTATCTTAATGCCGACATTTAGTATACCATACTGACATAATTGATTACTCTTCAAGTCAGGCCGAGACAAAATAAGGATTTTGCGTGAATGTCCTTACAAAGTAAAAGATATTAGATAATGTAGTGTGAGAAATCTGTGTTTGGAAAGGGGTGGGTGGGCATCAGATGCTGACAAGTTGAAATTATTTGGGGCCGGCCCTCCTGTCAGCCACGTAGAGATCTTCCCAGCATGGGGGTCACCATCACAGAGGAAGTACCAACTTCACTTCCCCATGTTACTGTGACAGGGCCTACCAGGACTCTGAGCCTGGACAAGAAGCCCTGCTGGGGGGTTGACTGTCTGCAGGGTGCCTGGTTAGATTGGGGGATAAAGACCTAGACAGTAGGGGCTGAGTACAAGGACAAAGGAGGGACAGTAAGGGACAGTAGGGGACAGGGAATTACCTGCCAATTAGGCAAAGTTAATGTGAAGACTGATGGATGTCAACCTGTCAAGAGCCCGGGAGTTGGGGGATCAGCTGGATAAGCACCATGTTATCCCTGAGATTACACCCTTTCCTGACATGATTACACACACACACACACACACACACACACACACACACACACACACACACACACACAGAGAGAGAAACAGTACAAATATAAATATGATTTATGTGATTCCCGTAATTCTGAATGATCCATAAATGCTTACATTAGATACCATTTTAAAACTTGGGCATAGCATTGGAGAAAAAATATGAATTTTTTTTTGACTTGGTGTTAATAGTCCGCGATCATCCACTATGGAGATTTGTGATCTATTTGTTTGTTTTTTGGGGGCTCTTTGTGGTTATCCTTGATTATTATCATTAGACAAACCGAGTCACCAGTCACCTTATTTAAAGTTGATATTTTTTCATTGTCATGTTTGACTGAAATTAATAACTTTTTGTCCAAGTGGCTCTAAAAAATCTATTTGAATCAAAATGTTAGTGTTAAACTCAACATCAGTCCAGCTGTGGTTTACTTTACACACAAACCCTTACTGTCGATTATCTGTAAAGGTCCCATCTGCAATTTTCAATGCTGCACAGCTTGTGACACCAGATTTCCTTCAGGAAACTGTCCTTTAGTTGTTTTTATCCTCAATGGAAACTTGCTCTTAGTAACAGTTGTAAAGTAAAAACAACAACAATGATCTGACTCAATGGTCCAGGAATGCCCCTCTGTGGCTCTGGTATGTGTGGTATGGTCATTATGGGAAGCATGGGACAGTAAGAACAGGTAGGGTCACATAACACAGGCCGGGATGATTGACAGGCAGGTGGCAGAGGCAGAGATTCCCCGCTGCTCCTTTTCAAACCATTTAGCGCTGAAAAACCACCATCTAAGGATTTACAGAGGAATTCTTGGCATTTTACGCATTCTAATTGAAATTGCACTGTTTATTGTAAATTGTTTTTAAGTTCTATCACCATGACTAAAAACGCTCTCTCTTTTCACGACAATAATAATGTTAGTTTGCCTTTTTACAGCACAATGGCTTGACTTGATTTTTAAGCGTTAGCAAACACTGTCATGCACCGAAAACCAGATCAAATAATGAAAGACACTGAAAATGAAAAGCTTCTGTACTTTTATCCAAATTACACCGGTAATCAGCTGATGCAAGCCAAAGGAAGTGGATGCTGGAAAGTCAGTCTACCTCTTACAGTAAATAGTGCACATTCCCCCCATACCAGTGGAAGTGACTCTGTTTTTACAATGTTAATATTAGTTTTTGCCAGCAGATGACGTCAGATAAAACACTATGTGTTATGGAAGAATTTTAAATAGAGTTGAAAGTGTCTCAACCTTTTTTCAAGGGATTGTTTGGGCTTTGTAATGACATAAATATGTTAATTGCAATCTGTTCTGTAGTTACACACTGACAGTATCCCTGCCTTTGAATGGAAATGCTGTTGATTCACAACAAGTAGCAAGTAATTCAATATTACTATTTCCCTCTTCATTATAGCCCCATATACATACATTAACATATTTTATAGGGCCACTAAGAATCTTTCTAGGGAAACCTTTAACATCCTAAAATGGTTGAAATGTTGTTGGATTTGTTGTTGCTGGCTTGGAGTGGGCTAGAGTGTGAACTAAAAATGGTCGATAAGCGACATTCCAGAAATAGTGATATTGAATATTTCATAAGAGTTGAATCCCTGCTCCATGATGCAGGCCGAGCTGTGGCAGAGCAGTGGAGACTGAGCAGGGGAAACAGGTGTTGGTTGCTAAATGTACTTTCAGTGAGCAGAGGAATGACAGCTATGTACTGGCCTCTGTGGTTACTGGCACGTTACCCAGAGCGGAGCTGACAGGAACAACCTACTGCTGCTGCTGCTGCTGCTGCTGCTGCTGCTGCTGCTGCTGCTGCTGCTGCTGCTGCACTTTATGAATGGAGGGCCTTTCCCTCAGATGGGGTTTGGTTTTAGACAAAAAAGAGCAAGGAAAAAGTATAAAGTTACTCATCTCTGTGTGCTCATCTGTGTTTCCCGTAACCCAACCCGTCTTCTTTAATAACAGTTTCACATCAGCATTTTACAACTTGAGTGTCCAACCTTCTCCTGTGGTGATATTTGGAGTCAGATGTTGGTTAAGGAAAATTCAAATGAAAGATCTTCTGAAATCTGGCGAGGAATGGCATTCTTATGTATCCTGGCCGGCCGCTCTGTGTGTGGGCAGGCGGAGGAATGTAGCCGGCCTGTGTTATGGGTGGATGTTCTCGCTGTGCGTTGTAAACAAGCGTAAATGTTGATATTTTCCCGTGCTGTAAGTGTGTATTGAATTTTTATTTAACAGTCTGCGCTTGGCTGTTGGAGCTCATCCTTGCCACGCTCTGGATCATGGACCTGTGCAAATATTCCCTTCCTCTGTCCTGCCATATGGGCCTACACACATAAGCACCAGTCCTGTTGAAACTGTTACAAATGCCTATTTTTTTGCCTTCAGTTGTAATTAAACATCTTGAAGTGATAAAAGTGAAGACACACTCAGGGAATTGTTCAGCGCATTCCTCTCTGAGTGAGAGAAAAACACAGCAGGCAGGGCTGTCTCATCCAAACCAACACTGTTTGGTACTTTTTATATTCAGTTATCTTTACTGATTCAAGATTCAAATCGCGATTCAAATCTTGACTCTACTCCAGGGGTATCTTGAGATAGTATATATTTTTGAGGCAATGGGTACAAAAAAACTATGCATATAAAATATATTAAAATCAAATTACATCAATATAAACCATAATTCAAAATTGCTTTCCGATATTTTGTGAAGAATTCGAAAAAAATCTAATATATGTCTCATCAAAATTGTCAATACATATCCATTGGATGTTGAACTTTTGGCCTCCAATCCAACAGTTTTATAGAAATGGCATTAGCAACTTGGTGGAGAACAAAGCGGAGCATTGAGCAGCCTAAAAAAGTATATTTATCTCAAGAGTTCAAAACTCAAGTTAAACATAAATAAAGAGTGATACAGTATAGACTAAATATTTTATGTAAATTCACCAACAAATTCACCACCATTAACATTTTCCAGTTTTCCTATCCTCCTATCCTCTATTCTTTGTCTAAGGTAGCTTCATAGAATCTAAATTAGATGTAATTCCATCCTGTGTGAACGTCCATTGCAAGTTACATAATTGGTAGTAAAATTAAAGAAGACATTATGATTATCACACTACATAGATAACACAAATATAATTGTTCTTATACTAACACCAGAGTTTCACTGGATTATCTTCTCCTTGGGTGTTCTTAGTCATTTTCTAACTAGGTATCATTTATCAAAGAAGAATCCAGGAATCAAGCACAATCAGCAGGACAAGTGTTCCCCGACTCTCCCTGCATGCTTCATTAGGCTGCCCTGTTGACACAAACAGAGTGGTGAAAGCTGAGCCTTTCACTAATACCCTTAATGCCCCTAGTACTTCGCACAAGGAGGGCAAATTATCTCTAATTACCCCAGTGATTTGAAGGCATGGAGCTGGTTCGTGGAATAAGATGTTTGATGGGAAAAAAGAAGGAAAAGGAAGTGAGAGGAGGAGAGATTATGATTGCTTTATGGATCTTTCTCTTTCTCTTTCTCTTTCTCCTCTCCTCTCCTCTCCTCTCCTCTCCTCTCCTCTCCGTCCTGATCTCTGTATTTATATAGTTTTGTTTTCAGACACAAAACTATATAAATACAGAGATCAGGACGGAGAGGAGAGGAGAGGAGAGGAGAGGAGAGGAGAGGAGAAAGAGAAAGAGAAAGAGAAAGNTAGACTGGAGGCGTCGACAAGAGTGACATTTGTAGCCGGAGTGTTACTTTCGTAATTGGAATTTGTAGGTCCCCTTACACTATCACTCATTTGTTGTCTGTTTGTTTGCCATTTCCCGTCTTTCAGACTACGTGTAAACTAGTAAGAACTTTATAGGAATTTTAGTGTTGACCTTGTCAAACGTCTCGACACGAAGCAACTGTGGTCGGGAACAGTGTGTATAATATATATCGCTCAATAAGATATGTAACAGGCCTACATTTCACACTTTATTTGTAGGCTTCAGGAGATATCTACCAATAAACAGTAGATATTTTTCATGAAACCATATAGTGCTTCACATAATAAAATATACAAGGGCTGTAGCCTGATATGTAGTCATGCTTTAGGAGCTGTTTGTGTTTGTTGTACAATGTGTAGGTGTGGTTGTGTGTGTGTGTGTGTCAGAGTCCTGCATCGGGTCGGGTATCCGCGGGTACCCGACGGGTGACCCGCAAAAAAGGGGATTTGCGGGTGGGATTTTTTCAAACGCTTTTTTCCGGGTTCGGTTCTGGGTAAAACAAAGATGATGCGGTTCGGGTTGCGGGTGTTGCATAATAAATATATTTAAATAATAATAATTTAGTTTAATGTTTAAATCCTCAGACCTCTCCCCCGCGGGACCGAGCATAATCATAACCTCTGCAGCGCATCTATCTGCTGCTGAGCGCGCCACATTCTGAATGGCTGAGGTGAAGCTCTCTAGCGGAGAATACAGCATTTTCAATAACTCTTCCTCAAGAGCGAAATCCAACATCTGGGAGGCTTTTGGTGTCATCCTAGATGGAGAAAATAACCAACCTCCCAGGCTTTTTGAGCCAAACATGCAACTGCGTGTGTTAATAATTGCACGTTTTCACTGCTTATATATATGCGGGTTCGGGTCGGGTTGCGGATATTTTGCCGGCGGGTCGGGTCGGGTTGCGGAACTAATTGGCAATATGTGCGGGTAGCGGGGCGGGTTCGGTATTGCACGTCGCGGGTGCGGGGCGGGAGCGGGTCTTGAAAATCAGACCCGTGCAGGACTCTGACGTGCATACACATAGATACACGTAGGTACACATGACAAATTACATGTAAGTAAACGTAAGTATTTGTACGTGCACACCTCGTTAATCCACCTTCCTCTGACCGCGAGATTAATTTAAAGCAGGTTTAGCATGGGTTGGGTGCTGGTGTCACACAGTTGTTTTTGTATGGTATTAGCTCCAGTAGACATCATCCACACTTTGAGACATGATTACGGCTTGATTGGTTTCTTGGCGTCTGTGCTGGTCAGACTGAGACAGACCCTGTTAACTGAGTGTCTGGAGGGCTCACACTGCTTAGCCTCTATAATGAGCGATTTCCTCCAGCCGCAGCAATAAGCCCAGCAGAATGGCCTCCTTCATGTCTCAGCTTGTTGGACAAAGGTCAGGTTTGGGTTCTGCCTGTGTGTGCAATTTTAAATGTAATCCTAAAGTCATACAGCAATCCATCCAAGCGGTGTGAAAAATTAGAAAATTGAAGTCGATGTAAGTCTGCTTCTCTCTTTGTCTCTTCAGTCGGTATCCAGATGCTAAGGTGATCAATTTCGGCACATGGTTTATCTTCAGCTTCCCCATCGCCATCATCATGCTGGTCCTCACCTGGCTGTGGCTGCACTTCCTCTTCCTGGGCTGCAAGTGAGTGTGTGGGAGTGTGTATTTTAAAGATGTACTGTACTGTGTGAACATACATACTAATGCATCTCATCATTACAGACTCCCTTGATAATCCTGTTGAGGTTGAGTTACACTGTGGTTGCATGTTTAACACACGCACTGAATGTGCCTGATGTTGTTTTGTGTGTGTTCAGCTTCAGGGAAACGTGCTCATGGAGTAAGAAACGCAAAACCAGGAGAGAGATGCTGTCAGAGAAGAGGATCCATGAGGAGTATGCCAAACTGGGACCCATCAGGTGTGTGCATGTGTTTCTATGTGTGTCTGGTTTATTTGTTGGAGCTTTACCGACTTAACTGGATGTCGCTGAGATTGGTATGTTGTATTTAAGGGAATTTAGTTGATTATTGTGGGGATTTTTTGTTATTTAACCAAGGAAGTGTGCCACTTTTAGGTGATTTTCAGTTGAAACTAACCAACTCCGTACAGTAAAAACTTGTCTCAGAGGACCTAATTAGTTTGGAAAATCATGCATTTATTTGAGCCAATTGGAAGTTTTTTTAACATTCGAAGACGTTACGGATTATTCTATGAGCCATACCTCTACATTACTCATATATTTGTTGCTCATATGCTGTTGTGGTTTATATGTGTGTCGTAGCTACCCAGAGGTGGTGACCGGTGTTTTCTTCATCCTGATGACCCTGCTGTGGTTCACCAGAGAGCCAGGTTTTGTGCCCGGCTGGACATCCCTATTTGAGAAGTGAGTGCCCATCATGTTGCGTAACACCACACAAACATTAGACTTACACTCTCACACAGGCAGACATGCACATTTTCTTCTCTCTTCTTTTGCATCTTTTATATCTGTGGTGTTCTCCCTCTCAGGAAAGGCTACAGGACAGACGCCACAGTCTCTGTACTTCTGGGCTTCCTGCTCTTCCTCATCCCTGCCAGGCGACCTTTCTCCTCCTCCTCTTCCTCCAGTTGTAGGAACACAGGTCAGAACTTTTGAATTTGAAACTTAGCTTTGCTTTGTCAAATATATGTTCATTAAGTCAGCATAAACCATTATAAACACAAAGATAAATTGACATTTCCTCTGATTTAAAAAGACGCAGAGTCCGACCCAATGGCTCCCATGATCACCTGGAAGGACTTCCAGAAACTGATGCCGTGGGAGATCGTGATCCTGGTGGGAGGCGGCTATGCGCTGGCTGCTGGTTGTAAGGTACTATACATGTGTTGGTGTACTGCAAGTTATCTCATGAGGGTTAGGAAGCTTCTAGAGGAGAAGTCTTGATCTGATTTGATCTGTCTGTGTGTGTGCAGGTGTCAGGCCTGTCAGTGTGGATCGGCAGACAGCTGGAGCCCATGAGTGGTCTTCCTCCGTGGGCCGTCACCCTGCTGGCCTGCCTGCTGGTGTCAGCGGTCACAGAGTTTGCCTCCAACCCTGCGACTCTTACCGTCTTCCTGCCCATCCTGTCAGCGCTGGTATGAAACTCCTTTTCACGCAACTATTCTGTTGTGGCTCTACAGGGGCCTGTAAACTGGATGTTTAGAGACACCAGAGAGGAACAGAAGTATTGACAGAAATTCAAAAAATCTAAACTTTTGATAAAAAGTAATTCACGTGCAAGTATTTCACATTTTTGAAGAATATTTATTTTGAAACGTGCAACATGTTGCTAATTTCTGCTTCAATACCACTCTTTTTGATTAACTTATACAATGAAGATTAGGCACATCGGATAAGAACAATAACACAGCTTTCTGATACATTTGAACCTTTTAAGGAAACATGCTCACTGGATTTATTTTAATGATGGGGTTTAAGAGGTGCTGGAAGGTGGATTTTCTTACCTTCAGACATAGCCAGGCTAGAAGTTTGCCCATGTTTATTCTAAGCTTAGATAACCGGCTGCTGCATCTTATTGACAGATATTTGAAAGCATGATAGTAATTCAAAAAATGTCCACTCTAGCTTTAAAAGCCACAAATTATCTCTAGGTTTTTTTTGCTGTGTTGAAGAAATTATTCTTTCTATCACACATATCCTCATAAGCAACTAATTAGACATTTGCTTCCTACTTATGAATGACCCCTCCATATTGCTCAGAGGTAAAGCTAATGTCGTGTGCATGTGTTAGCAGGAAGCTTTATAAACCCACACTCTGCATCTTGTCTGTACGATGTATCTAAGCCTCCCTCTCTCCCTCCCTCCCTGCAGTCAGAGACTCTGCGCATCAACCCCCTGCACACACTGATCCCCTCCACCATGTGCGTGTCATTCGGGGTCATGCTTCCAGTCGGGAACCCCCCCAACGCCATCGTCTTTAGTTACGGCCACGTGAAGATCAGCGACATGGTAAGCACGCACACGCACACACACACACACACACACGTACACACACACACACACACACACACACACACACACACACACACACACACACACACACACACACACACACACACACAGATAAACACACACTCTCAGTCACATGCTCTTTCTGCACCTGTATCATCAAAAGGCTAAGAGTACAATGTGTCAAAGTTCTTTAATTTAATCACGAGGATGAGATGTCCTAACTCCTGCTGGTTTTCAGGAAGACAAAGGCTTACAGCGGACCTAACCTAACTTGTTTTCTCCTCTTTGTGTCCTCCAGGTGAAAGCAGGCTTTGGGGTGAATCTGATCGGCGTGGTGGTGGTGATGTTAGCCATCAGCACGTGGGGGGTTCCCCTGTTCAACCTGAATGAGTTTCCAGGCTGGGCAGTTGCCAGGAACGTCACTGGGGGCTTATAACCACCACTGAATAACTGAGAGACAGAGAGAGACAGAGATGGGGCAGTGTTTCTGAAAAATAAAAGACAAAAAGAAAATGATGAAAAGAGGACCGTCTTGCTCAGAGTTTAGCCCTTTATTAGACGGATAACTCTACCTGAAGAAGAAGAAGATGATGAAGAAGAAGAGAGCATAAACAATGCCTGTTGATGCAATAATAAGTATTATATTTGAATAACAAGGACAGAATGCCTTTGTCACGGTGGCCTCTGTGCTCTAACTTCCAGTCACAGGATTTTTTTACCATCGTCAACCAAGTTTGATGGAGATTCTGTTTTCCACAAAATCAATGAAAATATTACTCAAAAATACAAACATACAGTATTTATGGTGATCATTAAGTTGTTTTGATTCAAAATAGCGATTTATAAACTGTTTTCAGGGCCACATCATGCCTTATTAGTTGATGTTTAGATATAAATAAGCTATATGGCCATACTACTGTAAGTAAGCCTCTTTTTACTGCATGCTTCCTGCTTTACTTTATGTATGATTCTTTAACCAGATCATCATGGAAAGATTCCTGAGAGAATTTGAAGTATAATTCTGATATATCAAGTTGTCTTTACTGTCCGATGTGAAGCCAGATAAATGCATGAGAAGAGGCTTCTACTAAGGCTGATAATGTACTGTATACATGCATGCTGGTCCAGCCTTTCAGATGTGCCTAGTATCTTATGATGTCTCTCATATGGTGTGTTTTTAAAGGTGTTTTTGTTCTTTTGCCAACAAATTGGGAGCTTGATGTCCGCCTGATGTCTTGTCCAAAGTTACTGAAGCTGATCATACTGTGAACACACCATAGTGACCTTCCGTATTACTGCCTGTGTTACCAACACCTTCCTCCTTAAAGCATGGAACACATGCTTTTTACCGTGCTATTTCTCAGACATACAATTTTATTAGATAACATTAATATATTAAGAATGTAAGCTGTTTTTAAGGTATAGATAGCTGAATGAACCTACAAGAGTTTATTTTATGCAGACCTTAATATCAAGTTAATTTTCATTGTACCCTTCCTTATCTTGCCATTTAAGTGGTTTTACACACTCCTCGCATTATTTTTTGTTTATTGACCCGTGTGCCTTTGACCCTGAATTAACTTTGTCTTACTTAATTCGTTTTTTTGACTTCTGCTTGTTGGTCAGATGTGTTTTTTTTTTTCGTCATATTGAATACATCTGAAATCATAACATTCATAAAATCTTAGAAAGATCTACTAGCTATGCAAATATGATGTATGATCAATAATCAAAAGCTACTGGAGTTAACACAGAAACATATATTTTAAAATGTGTGGTATTAGCATGTTAAGCTACAGGATGATCATGATTTTTGTTTTTGGTTACCCTGGAGGTGTGATTTTTCTCCTGGCATGTGAAGCTAAAAGAAATTCAGAGTTGGGAGGCAGCAAAGTTACTTATTATGTCTGAATGCAGCACCCAAAGCCTTTAAGGAGGAGAGAGGTAGCACAGGGTGGGATTGAACAAATGTTCAATTAAATGTCAAATCACAATTCTGTCGTCTGGAGGGGAAAAGGCTTGCACAAAGACATAGATGCAATGAACTGTGCAAACAGCCTTTATATTTTGTACACACATTTTCATGCAATTTGTGATTTTTTATATCACTAGATTATACGTTTAGGACAGTGTGGGTAGAGTGAAAAGCTATAGATGCTTTTGTAATTTGTCCTGCCCTACTGAAGGTTTCATACAACTTGATGGTGTAAGAGCAACACTCCTTTGTAAATAAATACAGATTTGTAATATTAAATGTATGTGCCTGTTTCCAAATGAGCTGTCTCATGTCTCAAGAGAAAAACTAGAGTTAAGATGATACAACAATAAACCTTCATTGAATCCATTTTATTTATTTACATCCAACAGCCCAAGTCAGTCACACTTAAATATGTTGATAAATCAGGATTAAAAGGAAATAATCAGTAAAGATCAGCATTTATTGATAAAAGGCAATTTTTCAAATTTCAAACAGCATTATTGTAAAGTTTTACCACAGTGACATTACATGTAATTTCCAGGTGGATTCACCATCTTTCCCTCTCTTGTCGTTTCCTTTAAAACATCTCAGAGCAGCTGATCAGGTGAAGAGAAGCTCAAATCATTTTGAAACAAGTCGCTGGTGAAATGCATGTTCCTGGATGCAGCTTTAATCTCTGTACAAATAAATAATCATAGTGGTGAAGTCCATAATAAAGTAAGAACACTCCTCTCCCAGTGTGCACCTCTGGCTCTGATCTGAAAGCCAGTCAGAGTGCAGGTTTTGGTTAGGAAGATTGCTTAGGGCCTTCAGCCGGCTTGAATCCTTCGGTCTCCATCCTCACTTTGTATTTCAGATAATCTCTCCTCTTGCTGAAATATTTCACCTGTCAGGGAAAATATAAAAAGATGAGTAACGACCCCATTTTAACTGAAGCTTTAGCTTTCACCTGATTGGGGAGGGATGAGGCGTATTCTTATTTGTTTCTAGATTACTGATATTGAGATTTTTTAAACACTGCCATGGTTCATCCTTTCTGACACCAGAGATCTCAGTAATCACACGGATAAAGAGGGGATATTTTACCCATTGAGCAGGACAGTTGGACTCGAACTCGCCCTGGAACTTCAGGCAGGATTCAGCTTTGTCCCCATTGTCATCCAGACACTTCCACAGCAGGTCCCTGGAGTCCCAGCAGGCCTTCCTCTCTGAAGAGTTAGGAGCACTCATCGCAGCTTGATCCTGGGAGAGATGTAAAAAACGTAAGGCTCGGCAACAGAAATTGATGTAGCTCCAACTGTGATAAAAAAAACAAAACTATGATTTAAAATGTCTCACTATAGTACCTTACTGTAATACCACTGCTACTTGATCACACGTTTTTACAGTCTAACCCCATATCCTTCATGTTTACACAAACTATCGTTACTTACTTACTGTGTGTTTATGCTGTAATGTTCAGCCTCAGTAGAGCCACTATCGTCGCTTTGATAATAACTACAAATAACGCATATTTTGATTCAAACTATCACTATTCACCGCTCCTGTCTCTCCATTAAAGCCGAATAAACAGAGTAAAACTGTCCCTAAAGCAGAGACTTTTGTAACGTTTATCACTGAAGGACACGAGCGACTACACTTCCTTGTCGCGCTGTGATGACGTCTAGGCGTGCTTGACAACACGCACCAGGTGATGGCGCAGTTTGTTCAGAAATACAAACTTTAGTGACATGTCTGAACGTTTTTATCGTTTTTCTGTGAATATTAAACGCTTATAAAGTAAAGGTAGCACAACTATCATTTATACAAATAACGTCTGAAACAAACAATGTGTTTCCTCAGGTTGCCGACTGGTAAGAGTGGTTTATTAGCTAATGAAGCATCTCTGTTAGCTTTCTCTGTGTTTTAACATGTCAACATCACAACAATGTCAGCGTAAAGCAAAGCATTGTTCCTCCTATTTAAGTTTTTAAAATGTATCTTAAGTTTAAGAGGTGGAAGAAGTAGCCTACTCTTACTAAGTAAACGTAGAATTACCAGAGTGTAGTGTAGTGTAGTGTACTCAGTTACAAGCAAAAGTCATGCATTCAAAATGTTACTCAAGTAAAAGTGCAAAAGTCTTAGCATCAAAATATAAGTAAAAGTATTCATTATGCAGATTTGTGCATTTCAGAATCATATGTATTATATGTTTTGGGTATAATTCTTTATACATTAATGTGTGTATTACATCAATGAAGTGGAGTAAAATTCCAATATTTACCTCTGAATTGTAGTTTAGAATAGAAGTACAAATTAGCATAACATGGAAATACTCAGTACAAGGGCCTCAAAATTGTACTTAAGTACAGTACTTGAGTAAATGTACTTAGTTACTTAACATCTCTGCCTTCCCGACATATTTTAGTCGTTGAAATGTATCTGTATTTAAGAATTGTAATCTAATGTAAACTAATTGTACAAAAGTGCTCCATAAATGGTCGCACTTTGATGCTGTCAATCAACAGAAAACCATCAAATCCTAAATAAAGATTAGGCTTTTTTAATTAAGTTGCACAGCTTGAAGTGGAAACAGTCCACTGACTAAAGTCCTGAGAAATGTAAAGTGATTAGAAGGAGGATGGGTTTAATCTTGCTGTCATTGGGCAGTATTTGAAAAAGTAGATCCCTGTCCTTAGATCTGAGCTAGTGGCTGTTTTTATGAATGACTAACCTTCATAACACAAATATGCTGATTGTTATTCCATAATTATAGAGGGGAACCACACATGGGAAACAAATAGGTTCGAATTTAGGCTCGGACAAATATTAAATTGGTATTTTCTTAATTAATTTTAAAACTTCAGTTAAAAAAACGAGTTTTCAGGTAAAAGTGTGATTTCAAAACAAAACAAAAAACCTATTCCCTAAAGATATTACACACCAAAAGTTCAATTTCACATTTCTTTTTGATAAATTCAGACAAAATTATTGTAAATCACCATATATAGATATTATTTATTCAGATTTGATTCCATTGAATGAGGATACATTATTACAGAAACAATTTGTATTCAATACTTCGTTTATGGCCTCTAAAGAAAGTAAGGATATAATATAACCTCATTTTATGAGTTTGGCACTGAGATTCAAGGACGTACGATAACGTTTGTGTGTGTGTAATTGCTGTGTGTGTGTATGTATGTGTACAAGTAATGAAAGTGTGTGTTGTTGATTAACTCCCTCTCTTCTTCTCCGTCCCTCAGCCACAGTGACGGTGAATAGCCCCACTGGTTGCCATGGCTCCCAGCAGCAATCCATCTCAGTCTGTGTGCTTGTGCAGACTGAGAGGAATAAAGAAACAAGTAGGGTGAGGAGCTCGCCCTCTTCTTGGGAAAGTAAGTGTTTTTCAGCCTGTGTGTGTGTTTGTGTGTTTGTGTGTGTGTGTGTCTCCCTCTCGCTGCTTCAGAGACAGAAATTCATTCACTATTCATATCACACACACCATTGACTGACCTGAAGTTTGTGTCCTCCACTGACAATGAGTGCTTTTGTTTTCATCTGCTTCATTAGGGAGATCTGAGTCCAAAGTTCATGTACAAGAACAAGTTTTAAAAATGTATCCGTATGCCAAAGAGTATAAACAAAAACAATACATGCGCGAACAGTAGACATGAGATGTTAAGCAGCAAAAGCACAACAGCTCTTTCTAATGATATGTCATGAAATGTTCTGTAACTGCTCTTGGGAATGAAAAAAATCATTTTCTATAAAGGGGTTTTGAAGTGACAGTAATTGGTTGGATTGCAAGAGCAAGTGCACCATCTTTTCTGTTGATGGGCATATAAAGCAGATGGTTTAAGATGGAAAATAGTCCCCAAAGGAACACCCAAGGCCCGATGATGTTGTACTCTTATCTACCATAATGCACATTATACCAGTTTTAGACAATGATAGTATCCAAAAATATAAGCCTAGTTGATAGTTAGTGGATGAAACACCTTCTGGTAGATTTCTTTAATTACCCACTGTAGTTTTTTTTTTTTTTTTTACTTTGTTTATTGGGTTTTTTCAACAGCATGCAGTTATTCTATCAGAGCATGTATCAAAAGTAGGTAAAAAAATCTTCACTTTATAAAAATAGGTAGAGAAAAATGTAAATACTGCGTAACCCACTGTAGCTTCAACATGAATTGCAACCATTGTTTGTAGACCAAGTCTGCCATATTCTAGTTTAAATGAACCCATTCATCCTAATAGAACTGTTATTGCAAATACACACGCCAATTTAACACACGGACAATCTTGATTTGCGCGTTTTAAATCTTACATTTAAAGGCACTTCTCTCCACTTGTGTATGGATGGGTGCACACTAAAGTTCTCCTGAGTCAGGATATCACGCTCAATATGTCATGTTAATAATTGAATAAATAATTCACAGTGACCTTTGAGCCTGAAATGGTAGTTCTTTGGCTGAGGTGCATCCCACCTCTCTTGGGCATGGTCTTTAGAGGTATTAGTGTGGGAGGTTAAACATATCATGTATAGTTTTACACTATTACAGTAAAGTAGTTTTCCTTTATTAGTTAATAAGTAATTAAATAGACAGGCAGTACAGTGTTTTACATTGGTTTCCTGCTCACAGCAGCAGAGCAACAGCTAGTTAGCTAGCAGTGTGGAAACACCATTTGGACAAACTGCAATACACCATAATACTAGAACTGGTTATAATAATACAACTTTTGATCAACTTATATGTCTAACCTTTTTTTCCAATGACTCATAAAACTTCAATGCAAACCCTTTCACCAGATTCATCGGAATAAGATTAAGGAGACGATAATGTTAATAGATATCATATGCACAATATATACATTTAAATGTCAGACACACGTCATCTGTTAAATGACACACGCACGCACGCACGCACGCACGCACGCACGCACGCACGCACGCACACACACACACACACACACATACATACATACATACATACATACATACATACATACATACATACATACATACATACACATACACATACACACACATCTTTAAAATACACACTTAGAGACCAATACTCCTGCTCTCTTTCAGTTCCACACTCACAATCACATCCACGCTGCAATTCAGCTGTTGCCATGCAGTAGAACAATACAGTCATTTTTAAATCAATAAAACTATGTTTAAATCAATTTGTTGTGTTAAATTATTGACTTATTTGTTAGTAAGTAGCCGTGTAATTAGCAGGATAATGTGCAGCGAGCTGACCATATTACCCCTTACATATTTGTCCCCGGGGGGCAATTTCCA
>NW_011369951.1:5709369-5727799 GCF_000735185.1 Notothenia coriiceps
GGGGAGCATGCCCCCGGACCCCCCTAGAGGAGGTTAGGTCCCCCCCACTTAAATCATGTTCACATGGATACTAAATACATTTGCACACATCTTGTGTCCATATCTTGCTGTTTTGGTGGTCATGCCACACCGTGCACATGCATGCATGCATGCATGCATGCACGAGTCATGGTAAGATATCTGGATTGAGAGGTTGCTTTTTCTTTGCACAGCATGAAAGAAAGGCCAAATGAATGGGCTGTCATTTTAGTTTTTTTAAGCAGAGGTTGAGTTCAATCATTTGTACGGCCCTCGGAGGATGTTGTAAAAATTGAAAGGAAAAAGGTTCCCCACCCCTGCTGTAAATAATAATAAAAACCCTTGATTTATAACTTAACATCTCTGTCTCCTATTGATCTGAGTATATTATAAAGAATAGCCAGTTAATTGAAGCATTATAGCACAGGCCTTTGTCAGATGGTATATTACGCTGTTTTTTTCCTGCTTCGAATAGTTCTCTCTTTTTTCACCATACCTGTGTTTGCATCACTGGACATAGATTAATGTACTTGAGGTTTTTATAGATGAACAAATGCCTAATTAGAAGGGCCTTTAAGTTAGCTGCTCGGCTAATGGGTCTCTTTGTTTGGTTTCGTGTTCTTTCAAGTGGTTTCTTATAGCCACAGAGTTTTGATCAAAAAATCCTCAAGAGCGTGCCCCATTTTACCAATATGCTAAAGCTGCCAGTAACCTTAACTCTAACCCTAATCCTGCTAATAAATTGTCTTGGAGATACAACTTTTTGAAGTTCTTGTGGCAGTGTGGACAATAATGGCATCTTCATGGTTTATTATTGAACTTCTGTAAGTGGCGTTGGATTAATGTAATGTACAGACAGCGCCCAATAGTATGCAATGTAATCGCAAAGTTTTACACTTGCTAACACCGACGTCATGCTACGCAATGTTGGAATGGTGGACATTGGATATATGATAATGGTCAAAACCGGGTAGCGACTGTTTTGACCGGTGACCGGTTAAAGGTAAAAGGTAAAGACATGTAATACTCTATTACTAAAGGCCAGGATAACCAAAGTTAAGGCCAACTTGATGACTGCCCATACGTTGGCCTGGGGGGGAAAAAACCTCCGGTGACTGACTTGTCGTTGTCCCCAGTATGAACCTCAGTGTAAAGTTTAAATCAAGTGTTTGGACTTACAGGGTCAGCAGTGTTATTGAGATGTGTTTGTCCCACAGAGGATGCAGCTGGACATTATCCTGACCAGTCTCCAGGACCACACCCACGTGGCCTCGCTCCTGGGTTACAGCTCCCCCGCCGACGGCCCGGAGGTACTTTGTTCCGGCACGGGTTTCACAGCCTCCCCGGACCCCACATACGGCGCCACAGCAGGACACCCCGACACACACCTGGCTGAGATCCTCATGAAGACGCTGCTTAGGAACCTGGGCTTTTATACCGTAAGCAGATGCTCTGTTCAGCTCCATCAGAGAGCATGGAGTTTGCTCTTATTGATTTCTTTGTGTGTGTTACGCAGTAACAAACCATTGTTACTGGGATCATATCAATCAATTCAGGACTGACAAAGGCAGACATTACTCAAGAAGAAAGCCATCAGTGAAGTCGACATATTTTTCCACCATTGTTCCACTCCACCGTGACTCCATCTCCCTCGCTTCTGCCAATATTGGAGTGGTGGCAGAGCATGACTCATAATCCTTTATTTCTACCTGCCGCCTCTTTCCTGGCACATCAGTGGCTCGCTTCTGTTCCTTGGCTTCTAAAAGATGGCATTTAATTGATTAACACACACACACACACACACACACACACACACACACACACACACACACACACACACACACACACACACACACACACACACACACACACACACACACACACACACACACACAATGCAGGCCTGAGCAATGAATGACGATTAGACTCTAAGGCTTTCTGAATATGAGTCACTGCTTTTGAATTCATTACCTCTCAGTGTATTTTCTCTTTTTGCTCTTCTTACGCCTCTCTTAATCCATAGAGCCCTGTCTTCTTCTATTTTTTGAGAATGACAAATTCAAAAACACACATCTAGATGAAAGAGTATAGTAAACCAAAAACCAGTTATTCAATGCTGATCTTCTAAATGGCACAATACCAAGAATCCAGAATACAAAAGCTGTAAGTGGAACAAAGTAATATTCTGTGTAAGGCAAATTCACCGAATATTCACCCTCTCTAACTTGCTCATGGTTAACATTTTTAGTAGAACAGTACATTCCAGTTTCATTTAAGAAATTGTTGAGGAACAAAGTGAAGCCATGTTTTAAGATGAATCTAAAAATAAAAATGTTCCAGGAGGACAACAAGCTTCTGGATAAATGAATAGATTCTAGTATTGAAGGGACTCATCCAAGTCATTGTGTTCAAGGCTGCTTTACGTTCTAGATCCATTTGATAGCTGTTTTCATAACAAGCTCATGTTTTCCTCTGTGGCTTGTAGGGCTGTCCTGAATACCATTTTTCGGGCTCCGGATATTCGGTAGTAATCAGCAGCGAATATTCGAATATTCGGTGCGGAGAGATTTGTATATTTTTTTAATAAATGTTGTTTTTCCAAAAGGTTTCATAACACGCTCCGAATCCGAGACACCTGACAACACGCTGTTAAGCAGAAGCGCAGAAAGAGCATACTATTACGTTTTATATTTATTTATTGTCTCAGTACTCGCAAACATTAAAACTAAATGTGTCCTCTGCATTTAACCCAGCCGCAGTGCAGTGCCCGGGTACCAAATCTGGTTCCAAATTCCGTCTATAACATTTTACAACCTGAACAGTCAAACAAAGATACAAAACACATATTTCTGTTATAAAAACAATACTTTTAATAACATAGCCGTAACAGTAGGCCTAACAGTGTCATACTTGTTACCTTGTTACCTACTTGTTAAATTAAAAAACTAATATAAAAAAACAATTTGGTTGCTTGCTTGCAACTATTTTCCAAGCAAAGTAAGTGCACGTTTTTATCATGTGTAACGTTACTGTTTAAACGGCTGATAAAGCAGCTTCATCATGGCAACTTGACAACAGCTAAGCTAAGCTAGGCTACTACTTACAGCATCCAGGTGACTTTTCAGAGTTGTTGTGCCACCGTGGTAGGCCAGTTTCTTGTCGCATATTTGGCACACTGCCTTCTTCTTACCGTCGTCCAATTTAAAATGGTCCCACACAGCTGAAGTCTTCGGCATTTTGTGTTCAGGTGTGTGAAACGAGGTGAAGCGAGGTGAAGCGTGCCGTTTGCGTTCGTGACTGAGAGTGAACGCGATGTCAGGAGCACAGGCTGAGATTGTATATATTTCCGCATTTTAACAGTGCAATTCAAAAGTATAAATATAGTATAAGAATATGGCAATTGGCCTTTATTAATAGCATACATTTCGAAAAAAAAAAAAAATTTGAACAAAAAACGAATATCCGAATAATGAAATTGAAACCCGAATAGTTGACCAACGAACGAATAGTTGAATATTCGGGTACAGCCCTAGTGGCTTGAAATCCAAAAACGTTCTCAAGAAAAGAAAAAACCTTGTTTTTAAAAATAAAATAGGAATTGGTCATTGATACTGCTTGAATGTCAATGTTTTGTCTCAGAATATAATCGTTTTTCTATAAAGTAACCGCTGGTAAATCAAATGATTTGGTCTTCTTCTGTGCCTCCCACAGTGGCCTCATTGCCATAATGATGAGCACATGAGTGAATGAAGTCGAATGATGAAGGTTTAACAGCGGCAAGCAAGCGAGATAGATAATGTTAAGTAAACCTTAAGTCACGCCTGAAAAAAAAAGTATATATAAAATAATTTGACAATGACTAATGACTTTTTGCCAACAAATCACATTTACAAAGACTTGCTGGCTAACGATCTGCAGGAAATCCATATGGCCCGTTCTAGAGCCTCCAGCAAATCAATAAAATGTCATGCCATTAACTTGATCCGTGTCTCAAACTATGCCGAAAAAATAATGGAAATACTCGAATTGTACTTAAGTACAGTACTTGAATAAATATACTTTCAAACACTTTAACCCTTCCAGCTATAAGGTGACAGCCAATGAAATGTGGTTTGTCGAACATCCTCTGTTATCAAATCACACTTTTTTTCACTTAGTTGCCTTTTTTTACATTACACCTTTTTCATCTTGGAAGATGCCTTTTATACCTGCGATATCTGTGAACATGTTATTGTTGATGTTCTGATTTGTGTGTGTGTTTGTTTGCAGGACCAGGCATTCGGTGAGCTGGAGAAGAACAGTGATAAGCTGCAGCAGGGCATGTCCTCTTCCGACAGCAGCCAGCCTGCTCACCTCCACCAGCTGCTGTGCTCGCTGCAGAAGCAACTGTTAGCGTACTGCCACATTAACTCCGTCACCGAGGTACGCACTCTCAGCTGTGCTTGTTGATGTGAAGCCTGATCTCTCCTCCAACTGTTTTATCATGTAAAAATAGTGTTTACACAATCAAAATGTCTTCATGTAGTTATTCAAACTGCTTGGTCTAGTGCCATTGGGATCATGTGACACTGTTGAGATGACAACATGATGTTTGTTTACCTGAAAGCCAGACGCCCCACGACTAATTCAGTCAATTTGATGTTATTTACTCGCTACTGCACATCTTGTTTCAGAACTCGCATGGTCTTGTTTAATTTTTTAATTACATGAAATTGCCTTTATTGAATAAAAACATGTTTGTGTCACTAATGCATGACTCAAGTTAGTGCTATTTGCATACCCTGTGTATCTTTGAGCTTATTCTTGAAAACATTTAGTGGATATTAGTGGCTTTTGCATTTTTATTAATTACAATTTTAGTAGGTTTGATTAACAATCTTAACACCAGAGTCTTATGAAAACATTCTGATCATCTTGTTTTTCTGCAGAACTCCAGCAGTGTGGCTTTACTCCACAAGCATCTGCAGCTCCTGCTGCCTCACGCCACAGATATCTTCTCCCGCTCAGCTGCTCTGATAAAAGAGAGTTCCTGGAACGGCAGCATACGAGAGGAGCTACAAGGTGAGGAGGATCAGTTCATCTCTTTTCTGATCAGGGAACAGACCTTATTGTTTCCCTGATTACGCTACACTACATTGTGAAAGATAAACACACGCTACCTAGCTGTTAGCAGCCCATCTACAGTATATTCCTGCCTCGATCGAAAAAAGTTAATTAGCCAACAAGCTAAATAATTTAGCTAACGTTAAAATAATGATGCATTCAAACTTCATTCAGTAAACATGGTGAAGGCAAAATATAAATCAATAAAATGCATTGCTATCGAATGTAGATTTGGGGCTTAAAACTTGCATAAAAAAATGCTTTCACAGCAATAAATAGATATAAATACATCAATAATATAGGTATTCAAGAGGGAATTCTAACCTGTTAAACATTCCTATCAAAAGCCAGCATGACAGCAAAACAGCAATCATTAATAAAGAAGTATATCTTGAAATAAATGGGATTTATTTGTATTTTATTGTCTTATCGAAGTGTAGAAATTCACTGCTACTGGCATGGAGTACTACATTTCTAGTATGGTAAATTCCCTGCTCCTTCTCTAACCCTGTTGCTATCCGGACACCATTATTCTCCACAAAAAAATAATAAGGTTATGTTTTTGTAATTAAACTCAAGAATAATTTATTGAAAGTAAACTTAATATTAAACACTTCTTTCCCTTTTGACAAACACAATTTTTCTTTGAACAGTACCATTGTTTTGAACGTCTATGCTAACCATGTCTCTGTCATCTCCAGATGTGATCTACGTGTCAGCGGCAGGCAGCATGCTGTGTCAGATAATCAACTCCCTGCTACTGCTTCCTGTGTCGGTGGCGAGGCCTCTGCTGAGCCAGCTGCTGGACCTTCTGCCTCCTCTGGACTGCCTCAACAGGCTGCTGCCCGCCGCCTCGCCTCTGGAGGACCAGGAGCTGCAGTGGCCTCTGCATGGTGAGCATGTGATCTGATCTCTCTAAAAATCTATAGCTGTAGATCTCTCAATACCTTAATATCCCTTTAAGAACTGAAACTATTTGGAAGCCTTTTAGTTTTTGAGCAGTATCATTTATGCTGACCTTCTATGACGCTCCCCTTCTATCTGTCCAGGTACCTCAGACTTTGCTGAGCCGGGCTCGGGGATGTCTCTGCCGCAGCCGGCGTTCTCCTGGGTGTGGCTGGTGGATCTGGAGAGGACTGTTGCCCTGCTGGTGGGCCGCTGCCTTGGTGGGATGCTGCAGGGAGCCCCCACCTCTCTGGAGGAGCAGGATACTGCTTACTGGCTCAAAACTCCTCTCTTCAGCAACGGCCTGGAAGTGGACATCACTCAGCTGGGTAGGGAGTGGACAGATACAGAACTGTGATGGCTGATTCATGCATGTTTTAATGTTGATCACAGATAACAAGCATTTGAGTAAGGGCAGAGCAATATATCACAATTATATTGAAAAGATTATTCAAAATGAGATATCATTTTGAAGAGGGCCTTTTATGCTTTTTAGGTTGTTCCATTTCCTGTAGTGTTATATAGGTTTGAGTGCATGTAAATGGTCTGCAAAGGCTAAAATCCCTGCAGAGGAAGTTTCTCTAACTGAATACAACAGACTGTTTGAGATGTTCTATGATTTGCTCTTACCCGCTTGGTCTTTAAATCCACATTAATGCTGATCATTTATTAATAATTGTTATCTTTTTATACTTTGTGAAAACTACAACTGTCAACCCTGCAATATTGTAACAACATAAATATTGGTCAAAAATATATTCTTTTATAGAATAATATTTTTAACTTTGAACCTTTTATTCCATCATATGTTGTTTCCTCAGTGTTCTTTTATTAAAGATTAGAGTTGAAGATAGAGGGGATGACCCTCCTAAAAGGCCACAGCTCCATCAGGTGATCTATTCAGCTGCCCCCTCAGTGACTTGTTGAGATGATTATGTGCTTGTTCACTTGTGTCCTCCAGACGCCTGCATCAGCTCATTACTCGAGGCGGCGCTGTCCGGTAATGAAGAGCAGAAGCCTTTCGACTGCACGCTGCGTCCTGAGTTGAGTGTCCTGGTGAATTTGGCTCTGTGTTCCTCTAAAGAACCCGCCAACAGCCTCTGGATTAACATGCAAGACTACGCCATGAGCAAAGGTCCACGGCTTTGACTAAGCATATAATCAATCTATTGTCTCCATCATTAGTCTTGTAATGACTGACTGTACTGTGTGTTCTGTTGCAGACTGGGACAATGCCACTCTCAGTAATGAGTCACTGTTAGACACTGTGTCCAGGTTTGTGTTGGCAGCCTTACTGAAGCACACAGGTATGCTGGACCAAGCCTGTGGAGAGGGCAGGTACTGTAACATGACATTTATGATGTGTCTGCATGAAGGTTTGCATACTGTGCCAGTCTAAAATTAACCTCACATGTCAAAAGTTAATTTTTTTAATATTTTCCCATCAGGTACCAACCATCCAAGGCTCTTGCAGAGGTGTATCGCAGTGTCTATAAGGTGCGAAATCGCCTGCTCGCCTGTAAGAACATGGACTTCATCCAGACAAGATCCACTTCACGTGAGAGGAGGGTGAGTGATCAAAAGTTGCTCGCACACTTGGTCTGCACACTTAATAGGAATTGAATCAAAATGAAAACCACAGTAGGCATTGTATTTGATACAGGCAAATAATGTGTTAAAGAGGCCCTATCATGCTTTTGTTTTTTTTTCCTTTCCTGTTGTTTGTTATTACAATCGGGTTGCAAAACATGATTCTTTTATAAACAATATGCTTATAAAAAAACAGAAGCAAAGACAAGACATCATTTAAAAAAAAAATGAAATATATGAAAACATGATTTATTACTAAGTTTAACATCATGCAGAATAGTTTAAACTGGTTCCACAATGGTACCAATTTCTTTAAAGTCACTTTTCATGTTGGGGAAAAAATATGTATTTATTGAATTCATTTATGTTTGACTTAAATAGTTTCCCACAGATTTTTTTATTTATTTAAAACGATATTGTGAAAAATTATGCATTTGATAAAAGAAAATGTTCCTTTTTTTTTATATATATATATATATATATTTATTTCCCTCATGGATGTCACATGATTTCACAGATTTCAGACAATCAGGACTCTCTGGACATGGACCCTCAGGAGCACTCGTTCACACGCACCATCGACGAGGAGGCAGAGCTGGAGGAGAGAGCGGACCGCGAGAGAGAGGAGGGCCACCAGGAGCAAGATGACGAAGAGGAGGAGAGGGAACATGAAGTAATGACAGCTGGAAGTAAGTACGCCTGCCTCCAACTGTACGTCTATATGCTTTCATTTCGCTTATCATTAGGAACATCAGGCGTATCATTTAAAACTTCTATTTTACAGTTCATTCATTTTAATATTGACTGCTCCTATTCATTCCCATTTCAGCTTTATTACAAAAAGGTACTAAAGTGTTTGAAAAGCAATTACAAAAAACAATACATTTTTATTAGCGTTCTATCCTCTTGATGTTTTGGTTATTTATTTAATAATTTGGGCAGTTTGGTGCTGAATCCAAATGTAAGCCTTATTGTTTTTGATATTAAATGACCTTGCTATAGTATGCTGTTGTTGTAAGTTACTGATTCCAAATAATGAATCCAGTGACCAGTTAGTTTAAGGAAAAGATAAATATTGCGGCTTCATAGAATGTCATGATAATTGTTTAATCTTGCTCGATTTGGCTTTTTCTGAATACAGTAATGATGTTGCATTTAAGTTCCTTGTTGTAATGTAAGATTTTTATCGTCATATCAAAATAATGTGGATGGATGTGTCATTGTGTCAGTGTCAGGCGCTTCTCGATGTGTTGCATTTGCATGGGCTTTGGTTATGAACTTTGCACTCTAGTAAACCTCGAGTGTATTGTGCGGCTGCTGCTTGTCCTCTAACCCAGCATCTTGTGTGTGTTTGTTTATTTGTGTATGTGCAACTTGCACACCACACAGAAATCTTTCAATGTTTCCTCTCAGCGCGGGAGGTAGCACGCAGCCGGGACCGAGAGCGGGCCAGCAGCAGCACGGGACTGGGCTCCGGCTCTGTGTCTAGGAGCGTAGGAGGAGAGGAGGACACTGTTCTGTCCCAGGAGGGCAGGAGGGGCAGCACGGGGCTCCCAGAGGGCCAGGACCTGTACACCGCAGCCTGCAACTCTGTGATCCACCGCTGCGCCCTGCTGCTGCTCGGGGTGAGCCCGGTGCTGGGAGAGCTGACCAAGCAGGACCAGGAGGAGGGCCAGAGCCAGTCAGCCACAGGAACACAGGAGAGCCTGAGCTTCATGACCAGGTCAGAGTGCTGCACACCTAGAGGCAGACAGGAGGGAGGGGGGGGATACATCAAATGAAGTCCATCAACTTTGCCCACAACAGGCGGAGCATGACGTAACTCATTCACAAAAAGAAACCCTTTATCAACACATAATTATATAAATACAAGATTATGACCGAATGCATTATTCCTAAATCATGTCACACCACTCCGATGAGACAAAAACTGTTGTTCCTATTCTGTGCATAAAAGCATATTAAAGTTCAGCCAAGGCTAATGTGATGTGATCACAGATCTGAAAATACAGTGTATTTTAGAAAGAGACCAAAATCTGTTTGTGTTTTCCTGGATAATATTTTCTTGTTGAGCTGCAGTGGAAAATAGTCACACAAGGAGGGCACGTTTTTATCAGACGGCTGCAGGTTCAGAGTTTTCATTAGGGTTATTCAGACGGCTGAAGCCTAATATTAGCTCTCGCTGACTGTATGCATTTTTGTGTGAAACAAGCACTTTGGATTTTATCTCTTAACATTAGAATCATTTAAAGGTGGGGTAGGCAAGTTTGAGAAACCGACTCGAGATACACTTTTTGTTATATTCCATGGAATGCTCTTAACATCCCGATAGCAATGAATATCTGAAGTGCTTTGACAAAAAAATCCATAAAAAAATGTCATCTGTGGAAGCTGTAGTACTGTAAAAAGCACGACCAATCATTTTAGCCGGCCCGGCTGCTAGTGGAGCCTCGCAGCGGCGAAACTGTGGCGCGCTTACACTGTTGGTGGTGTCTGGGTGCCGTGTTGGCGGGACGTTGCGCGGCGAGGAGCGGAACATTAATGGTATGTATGTATGTAGAGTAGTATACAAATAAGATAGAAACTAACAAGGAAGAAAATTTAGCAACTACAGAATGTAAAAAAAAAAAATAAGTACTAAAAAAGATTTCCAGGGTACAGTACCGGTAAAGATGACTAGTATTAAGGTACAACTCAATACCTTAATCAAAGAACGAGTTACAAGTTAGTGTAACCAAAGTATGTCGTAGAGACATATCATACACATAAGTGAGAGACAAGGCGAGTCCGAACAACCTCGAGGCCGGCGGGGAGGGACACTCGGGGTCACACGAGACTAACCGGCGACGGGGGTAGACAAAGACTACTCAGGTGGTGGCAATGTCGCCCTGTAGTCACTAAATACACAAGGTTACCGCAATCGGTTGGCTTTTACTGTGGTCATTACTGTTTGCTACTCTACGACGCACCCCAGACCCACGGCACACCGCCCTGCAACGCGCCGCTCCTGCCTGCACACTCGACCCAAGTTAAAAGTCGNGGTTGTCCTTGCGATGATTAAGTAAGGACGTTCTGATGTCAAGATCCCAGGTGAATTGGCACTGCAGGGCTTCAAGTTTGAAGAGCAGTGTTTGACTCTGGGCAGCACTGATGGAGAATAGAAATAACGAATATTGAAACACATAATATTTGGGTTATTGTAATATCCCTTAATGTCTGCTAATGTGTGATACAACCACAAACCACTCAGTGATATATGTAATAGACTGCTTAGAGCCCAACATGTTTAAAGACAGTTCCTATTGAAGCCAAATTGTGTTCATCCTGCTGCCATCTGGCAACGATACTGAATAATCCGAACAAACTGCAGACGCGCTTCTCTCCTCGCTGTGAGACTCTTGAACTCATCCTCCATACAGCACAGATAAAGAGTTGTTGTTGTTTTTTGTAGGAAAACGTCACTACAACTTACATTTACCATAACCCGAACCCTGAGTTGTAGAATGAGAATATATGAACTTTAAACGTTGAACTTTGACCTCATTGAAAGAAAAATAACAAGAATTACAGAAAAGAAGGTCAACGAAGAAAGAAGGGAGGGAGTGAAAATGTTGTTGTTGACTAGTTTGATTCATAATGCAAATATTTTTGCATTATGAATCAATACAAAATTAAATAAATCCGTTTTGGGTTTGTGTGCTCTTAAATTACTCATACAATGAAATTAAATTGAGAAGCAGCTACTCACCTCATCATTCAGCTGTTTATTCGACGCAGTAGTTCTGTAAAGATTAGGATGGTTCTGGTCTTGATGCTTTGTGTTCGCTGCTATAAAGGCAGTGATGTGTAGCTTCTGCTTATAGCTGTAAATAATAAGATGCTAAGGAGCACGCAGTTTTAAATGGTCTCACTGCTGACAAAGCAAACATAAGAGGCGAGGCAGGTCCATATAACATTTTATGATATTATGGTCTAATTGCACCTTGACTTTCATTTCCTTAGAAGGAAACTAAAGCCACATATCTCTCATTATCATATGTTCTGATTATATTACCTCTCAACTTGGTTTAAAGTTCAAATGTACATGAAGGCCATAGGAGTAAAAAATACAAACCCAAGATGCCACTGTCTTTATGGCTGCACCCTCACAATCAGAACCCGTATTATTGGCCAACCCTGTGAGCACACCGTTTAACAGCTTAGCAAAGACATCAAAGCTGGACAAATAATGGTATGCAGTTTACATGACGATTATCCACACGAGTATGTGACAATTATATAAGTATACAAAATATATATCAAAAATAAGAAATAAATGGTTAACAGGTTAACAATCCTTCATATTTAAACATGTCTATAGTCTGTGGGATATATAGAAACAGTGACAGTGCTTGATGATATGTAAATTAAATGGAAATAGGCAGGTGTCATTTGCATTGTTTCTTACACATTTGCATTATGTTTTCATTTTGAGCAACAGCTGTCTGCAGTGTCAGAATGAAGAGCTGTTGGAGACACCTGCACCATGACACTCTGCTGCTGCCATCTACTGCTGTAACCAGGTTACTGTTTGGATACCAAACCTGTTCATATATCGCCTTGGACAAATTGTTATACAGCTGTATGAGTTTAATCCTCATGTGGACTTCAAAGATGAAAGTTGAAAAAAAGCTTTAAAAGGTTGTATTTTAACGTCCATCAGTGCCCGGTGTACAGTACTGCAAACTGTATACATTGCTTTTTGCAAAACACTGCACACAGTTCTTTACAGTTTTTCTCGATTGCTAACACAATTTTTTTCTTCAAGTTGCTCAGTTTCTCAGAACACTAAACGCAATTCACAAAAACACACACCCAAAGTGCAAAACACCTAATTTCTCCTGCTAAATTAAGAACTGCACTCAAAACTACATAAACACTTGCAAACTTCTGCACCAAATATAACACACTTCATTTATAATACTAGATTGTTTGACCACCCAACTACACACTGCTGAGCATAATCTAAAGCACTTTCATCTTTTATGGGCTATGCTCTGTACATAGAGGTTTCTGCTTGAGCATACAGAAATACAGTAAATGAAGAAATACAAATGAGTTGTTGAAAAAAATCACATTTTATTCAAAAATAACATTGTGCAACATGCATCTCAGCACATAGTTACTATACTTCAGATCTCTCTAAGTGTGATCGCATTGTTTGCCAAAACCCAGTTTGTAACTGCTGCTTCCTGTGCCTCATCCTTGGCCTTCCACCTGCACCTCTTTTTTTTCAGTCCTTCAGATAAACAACAAAGATATAGTGGTTGGTCAGTGTCTGTGTTGCATAAAAGTAAGTCTACCACAGTACATTGTGCAGGATTTGTGTACAGTTATAGTATGCAACATGCCAACGATTCAATTACAGTAATGAAGTAAATACGTTTCACACAACAGATATAAGCACTGATATATCATGAATTATGCAGAACTACAAACTGGTAACCAACCTGTTTTCAAGTCTAAGTGCCCGGATTACAGAGGCAACAGTAAATCGGTTTAGATTAGGCTGAACCCTCTGTCCATCGTCAAACCATGGTGGGGGCGCTAGGGGGTTGCTACTTGGGCTCAAGCCCCGGATGTTTTCTGAAAAGCCCCGGATGTTTCACTTAAAAAAAAAAAAAAAAAAAAATTAAAAACTTTTTTTTGGTTGAAAACGTCTCTGAAGTAATGTCCAGTACCGGAGTCCACCAGAGAGGCAGCCGCTGCGGAACATTAGCCTGTGTACTGAGTAGCCTTTCCTGCCCTGAAGAAGAAGTGATCCTTCCTAGTGCCTGACGAGTTTTAAGCTAATAGCCTATAAAGTTATGGTTAATAATAATAATAATAATAATAATACATTACATTTATAAATCGCTTTTCCTGGTGCTCAAAGCGCTCTATTCATATTAGAAAGTTATTTTCATCGAAGCAGGCGCCAAAAGCTGCAGCAGCAGCAGCAGTATAGAGAGGCGAAGTCCCGCCAATCTACTTCCGACCCATGGGACCCCGGAAGCGGAAAATGATACATTGAAGTCAATGGAGAGAGAAAAGTCATCTTTCGATCATTTTCCGCTTCCGGGGTCCCATGGGTCGGAAGTAGATTGGCGGGACTTCGCCTCTCNTTTTGTCCGGAAGATTTAAACTTTAACGGACATCAACTGATACTCTGCCGCACGGTGCCCTCGTTCCTTGGAAGAGGCGGAGAGGTGGGTGTTTGTCATCTGCTGGTGGACAAAACCGGAGAGAATTACAGTGCTAGCCTCGACGGGGAGGGATTGCATTGAATTACAGCAGTGGGAGCAAACGCTTGAAGGCCAGAAGGGCAACCATGGCAACCATGCGAGGGAAGTCTTCTTCGCTGCTTTTGTGGCAGACGACAGCGTCACTTACAGGCCTGGCATGTGTACTACAGCGTCTCCAGCGCTTTCGAGCGGGAATGGCCGGCCGTGGCCCAACCCCACATTCCCCTGATAGGTGGAGAGTTGGCCCAATAGCCGTAGCGCCACTGTACTGACGTCAGTAAAGTGTTCAAATCTGGATCAGTTTTTATCAGATTCGTTGCAGCCCCATTTTGCATGATAGGTCCCCTTTAAAGGAAATGTTAAAACACCATTCGACAAAGTAAGTAAAGCAAAGCCCAAATCTCTCTAGATGGATAGTGAAAATCTAAGTGTTTCCTTGTAGCGTGCCGCCCATCTCTTACCCAGTGCTGATGGCCAGTATCTGCAGCAGGCGTGTGGAGGCCACCTTCAGGGCGGTGCTGAGCTGGGACACTCCGGGTTTCTGCAGCAGCTGGAGCGGCTGCCCTAGCATGGTCTCTGTCCCGCAAAGTTGCGACAGCACGTTGAGCAGCCCGCTGGAGATGGCCAGGGAGACGTCCACAGGCTGGTAGCGAACACTCAGGGCGAACACCGTCACCAGCAGGAGGCGCTGCTGGGCTTCTAGTATGGAGAAAGGACAAGAAAAAGAGATGAGACAAAACCAAGTACCTAGAAAGAGAGGCAGGTGTTAAAGCAAATGTCCCTAGTGGCCAAACGGTGACTTACAGTCGGAAAGAGACGTCTATTAACCAGCAAACGTTTTTAATGAGAGTCAACTTGCCAGGATGAAAACTTGAATAGCTCTTATTTTAATCATTAGTTCCTAAAATGTGTTGCACTATGCAACGCACTAATGCACTAAAAGCTGAATCCAGAGTTATTTTCCCTCCCATTCACAAAATAATTGCTTCTTGAAAATCGGGCCATTTTGACTTCATGTACTACTGAGAAATATTCATAGAAATAAACGGGTCCACTTCTCCAACTCGTAACCCATAACAGACTGGGTCCGAACAAGTAATGCCAATAAATCTTAAGGGCTCCCCTGCTGGGTATGGACAATAGAGGTCTCCATTACCTATGTGGTGCTTGTTTGCCTGCAGAGCCCTCTCCAGTGTGACAGACAGTTGCTGGTAGATCTTATGGACAGCTGTCTGGATTTCCATCTGGAGGCTCCTCTTAGCTGCTTTTACACCATCCTGCGAAAAAAGAAGGATGCACCAATATGTAAAGATGCATATAAAAGGGTTTGTACTCTATTGTAAATCAAATAGTGGGACATCTGCAAACTGACTGGAAGTGTTTATCAGCCAGCAGTTATCAGCCTCCTACCTGATAATGATGTAGCTGCACGCTCTCTCTCTTCAGCCCTCCGGTGCCCACGGTGCCGAGGCCAAAACAACCCGCCAGGAACTGCAACCTGACGGAGGTGAGCAGGGAGGAGGACGGGAAGGCACCGCTGGTTCGATCTGCATTGCCGGGCTGGCTGCCCTTCTCCTCCATGCCAGAGATCAACACCACGATCTGGTGGAGCGCCTCCAACCGCAGCTGGAGATAAAACACATTCCAGAAGTCAAGTGGATATTCTAACAGGGTCACAAGAACAACTCTTGGACTGTATTTTACTCATATTGGCTGCCCTATTACCAATAATATGTTGCTACTTTCAGAAAGTCTAAATAATTAGTTGGATTCAAATTCCTGAGAGAACCCCACACCTCCGCTCTGCTCTGCTGCTGCTCCATCGCCAGGATAGTGGCCTGTGGGCTGGTGGACATGCTTTCTTCCGGCTCCTTGAAGGCTGGAGCCAGGCCTATATCGCCACTGATGAAGCTGACCATGTTGTCGATGAGAGCGTGGATGCCCAGCGAGCGGCTCAGGTCCAGTTCTGACTCTTCGTAGGAGAACGCCGAGCTGTAGCTCCGCTGGCGGCTCAGTTTGGCGCGGAACCAGGACTCAGCCAGGGAGTCTGGGGAGCTGTGGAGTAAGCCTAAAGACGGGAGGATGAGGAGAGGAGCCTTTCAGATGCATTAAAGCACAACAGAACTCTTTTGATGGATGGACCATGTTGCTTAAAAGCACTTAAAGCAGTGCAATGCATTATTGATCTATAAGAATTCATCAAATGGCCATATGCTTATTATACATGCTGGGCTGGCACAAGTCTTAATCATCCATTATGGATTCAGATATAATGTGTTTCTCCAATTGGAGTAACCGTAGTAGCTGGTGGGCAAAACACAGGCAGCGCCAGCGACAATATTACTTAAAAATGGATGGTACACAATTTGAGCATCCTCACCATGGTGTAATCTTGTGTGGTAGTAGGGTAAACACATGTTTCGTAAGGAGTAGCAGAAATAGCGCTACAGATTACCAGAAACACAGAATCCCCTTCTTTAATGCGTTGTGCGTTACCAAACCTGTTTATAACATAGGCGACTGACAACGTTATTTTCATTTAATTTTTTCAACCGACCATAGCCGTGTATATATCAAAGTTTCTACTCAAATAAGATTATAACAGAAGTTTGAACCAACCACAAAAACACTTGTCTTATTCATGGACTCACGGCATCGCTCTTCTCCATTTAAAGGGGCCCCATCATGCTCATTTTCAGGTTTATATTTGTATTGTGTGCCTCTACTCTGACATGTTTACATGCTCTAAATGTTCAAAAGCTTTTGCCCACCATTGCTATGCGCCTAAACAATCAGTTACCCCTAAAACTACTGAGGAAAACGCTGCAGTCGGTTGATAAGTGAAATGGTGACAGACCTAGTGTTGCCATATTACAAGTGAAAGCACCAACAATAATCTGCAGTGATGATTTATCTAAAAAGGTGCAACTGGTAACTCCATGAAAACTCTGAGGGGAGTGAGCCTTCATCTTAGCAGAAGAATGACCTGCTATTAGTACTATCAGCACATATGTATGGTCTTTATTCATTCTTGCCCTCTATGCATTAGCACAGATAATAGAATATGGAGTAAAGCTCAATGCAAGGCCCTCATCATGATAGATGAATGAAGAGGCATCACAGTCATGGAAGTATGGTCTAACAAGAGGAAGAAACATGCCATCGTTTACTTGCTTGTAGCTCCTCTTGTGTTTGGGGCTCAACTGGCCCAAGAGGAGCAAATAAACTATCCACACAGGAATCAAAAGACAGAGAGACAAGAGTATGATTGATGCCCTGTATCATCCTCACTCCCAACATTAAACAGAGCTTTTCAAATTAGCTTTACCTCTCTTTTTGTGAGAAAATGCCAAGTCCAGGTCAACATTTCTCCTTCCACTCTGAAAGAGAAAACAAAGACCGATGTAGCTTTACAATCCAGATAACTCTTTGTACAGATCTGGAATACATAAATATCTATGCCGAGAAAGATTTTAGTTTGTGTGGAAACAAATGTGTGTGTGCTCTACCAGAGTGTAACCCTCTTCGTCTGACTCGGGCTGGGAGAGGTCCGACTCGCTCCTGGACTTCATCAGCCTGTAACTCGGGCTGCTCTGCACCGAGCGGCTCTCTGCACTCAGACTCTCACTCCTGCAAACACACAGCAAACTGTTATTTATCCTCTTTATCATGCCAATACCACACCAGTAAGAAATGTTACAGTTTTTTCCCCCATTGAATATATATATTTTTTTTTTTACATATATATTCATATGTATATACATATATTACTACTTCTCTTTATGTCTATACAAATATTATATTGCTGTGTACATTACAACAAAATTATTTAACACTTATTTACATCATTTTAGATTATAATTTCACTTCTTACCCTAGTATATGTTTTAAAATGCCATTTTTAATTAAGTTATTTTTCTTTATCTTTTAGTAAATACATATACACACACGGACTTCTCATTATGCGTTTACATTATATTGTAATTACCATACATACATACATACTATACTATGTTTATTCTATCTTTGATTTGTTCCTTCATTTTAAATCAGTTGATGTCTTACATTTTTTTTTTTATATTCATGATTTTTTCTTAAAGGTCCCATGTCATGGCCATTTCTACTGATCATAATTCCATTGTTGAGGTCTACTGGAATAGATTTACATTGCTCAATGTTCCAAACTCACATTGGTTTCTCATACAGCATCTCTGTATAGTATGTGTATTCACTCTCTGTCCTACACGGCTTGTTGGAGCTCCGGCCCCCCCCTCCCTGTGAGCCCAGTGTGCTCTGATTGGTCAGCTCGCCCACTCTGTTCTGATGAGTCCACCACCGTTACAGCGGGACATCAGTGATTATGTGTTACAATGGCGTTAGCAACCAGAAAATGACACCAGTAATGACAAACGGATGAGAATGCTGCGTGGGGTCTGGGTGCCGTGTTGGCGGGACGTTGCGCGGCGAGGAGCGGACAGTGTGAGCTGGGTTCATTTCCAGCTCACACTGTC
>NW_011369951.1:5727860-5731999 GCF_000735185.1 Notothenia coriiceps
AAATCCTGCAGTGCCAGACGTGTCCCCCTGCTTAAGCCAGTACATGTCCAGGCCCGTCTGAAGTTTGCTAGAGAGCATTTAGATGATCCAGAAGAGGATTGGGAGAATGTCATATGGTCAGATGAAACCAAATTATAACTTTTTGGTAAAAACTCAACTAGACGTGTTTGGAGGAGAAAGAATGCTGAGCTGCATCCAAAGAACACCATACCTACTGTGAAACATGGGGGTGGAAACATCATGCTTTGGGGCTGTTTTTCTGCAAAGGGACCAGGACGACTGATCCGTGTAAAGGAAAGAATGAATGGGGCCATGTATCCTAGACCCTGAGTGACAACCTCCTTCCATCAGCAAGGGCATTGAAGATGAAACGTGGCTGGGTCTTTCAGCATGATAATGATCCCAAACACACCGCCCGGGCAACGAAGGAGTGGCTTTGTAAGAAGCATTTCAAGGTCCTGGAGTGGCCTGGCCAGTCTCCAGATCTCAACCCCATAGAAAATCTTTGGAGGGAGTTGAAAGTCCGTGTTGCCCAGCGACAGCCCCAAAACATCACTGCTCTAGAGGAGATCTGCATGGAGGAATGGGCCAAAATACCAGCAACATTGTGTGAAAACCTTGTGAAGACTTACAGAAAACGTTTGACCTCTGTCATTAAGGGTATATAACAAAGTATTGAGATTAACTTTTGTTATTGACCAAATACTTATTTTCCACCATAATTTGCAGATTAATTCTTTAAAAATCAGACAATGTGATTTTCTGGATATTTTTTTTTTTTCATTTTGTCTCTCATAGTTGAGGTATACTTAGGATGAAAATTACAGGCCTCTCTCATCTTTTTAAGTGGGAGAACTTGCACAATTGGTGGCTGACTAAATACTTTTTTGCCCCACTGTATATACCAAAAAGAGGTATAGATTCAATGAATAAATAGCATTGCAGGCAGGAAGTGCTGAGCCTTTTCTTAACAAACGCTGTAGCTATTTATATAATAGAAGTTGGTTGACATTGTACGATTAAAATCAAGACATACACAACTGACATACCACTACAACATTAACTAACAAAAGCAAGCCCTACATTTATTTAAACTGCCTTGAACTAAAAACTGGACAGAATATTATTAATTTAATTACATTTTATGCAAGTATTATTTTTAATTATGAAGGTGTTGATTAGTGTTCCATAATTGTACTGCCAATAATAATAAAAACTCCTGCAATCTGTTAAGGTTCTTAGTTGTTAAAAATGGACACAAAGCTGTCCATGTGCTTGATGTTTACCCTGGTGATCTTCTGCTGCTTGTCTTCCTCTACAGCCAGAAAGCTGGTGCAGTAGATGGGAACCACGACTTTCTGCAGCGCTGCCAACAAATCCTTCTGCTGCTTCCGCTGGCTGTGAGAACACATTTAAACATGTTACAGATGAAATACACTGAAAGCTGCTTAACACCAACCTCTCATCTAATCTGTTATAATGCTCTTTTACCCCTTTTAATGCAAGATTTGTTCAACATTTAACCAAGGCTGGCCTGGAACAGATGTTTATTTTCACTTTTGTTCAATGCGGTTCATTATACAGTCTATGAAATTAAAACATTAAATTAAAAAAATGAATTTAAATTCACATGGTAATTAATCATTAATTGGTTGCTATAGCTCAAAATGAATACTTGTTCAATACGTGTGTACAGTGGAATCAGACATAAATGAAAATGTAAGTGGTTTTACACATTTAACATCATAAGAGATCATGTTAATTATAGGCTTATTGGAGCTATATTACACTCCCTAAGTGTAGTAGTAAAGTGGTATTTGGGTTTGTGTACCAGTGATGGAGAACGTCATTGGTTAAATAGATGAGATGCAGGCAGAGCTCAAAATGCGCTCCATCGGCAGTGATGCGGTTGCGGAGATGTGATGTCATCAGTTCACAGTGCTGCGGAGTCTTGGCGTTGTTGAACATCCAGTTTTTACCACCCTGACAGAAGAAAGGACACATGCACATCCGTTTTAAAATGAATTTAGGAATCTACGAACATAAGCATATCTAAAAAAAAAATGTCTACTTGACCGGCTTACAGAGATGGCGTCTTTGGTGCAGGTGTCTATGATGGGCTGCAGCAGGTTATCAAACTCTGTGATGTCCAACTGGGTTTCAAGCAGCAGTTTCTGGGTCTGCTGCTCCATAGCCAGAGCAATGGCTGCAGTCACTTGTTCCTACATTGAGAAGACATTAACAAAGATGCTATTAACCATTTTTCCTTTCCTATTGTCATTAAGTGTAACATGAGCTTAACAGGAAGGAAATAAAACAGAAGATGCCAATTCTTGTCAGGGAAGACCAGTGGGCAAAAAAATTGTTTACCTAAGTACTGTAGTTAAATACATTGTTCAGGTAGCAGGGCTTGACATTAAGGCTTGTCCGATTGTCCGGGACAAGTAAAAAAAATGGTCGGACAAGCATAATACAGTTTAACTTGTCCGAACGGACAAGTGCATTTTCGGGGGGGGGGGGAAATCACCCAAACGAAATAGTAACGTTATTCCATCTGAAGTGCCTGTCTCGCAGTGTCGCAATCTCCGTACCTGTACGTCAATATTATGACTGCAGTGATTGGTAGAAATATTTGACCCGCGGGAAATTGGTGTGAACATGAACCCGCGAGTGCCTGCTTGCGCGGCTGGTGTGTATGCGCTGTCACGCTCGCGACTCATCTATCCTCGATATCCAGTCAGTGAGTAATGAGTTCAAGATGTCCTGGCTGCAGGCGCCAAAAGCGAACCAAGCCCCAGGAAAGCGACCTAGGCGAGATCCTGAAAAATCGGCTGCCTCCAAATTAGATTATGAAACAAAACGCAAAAGAAACTTCCTTCCATCATGGACCGAGAAGTTTCCTTGGCTCCGGTACACCGAAGAAGCAGGAGAAGAGCATATGATGTACTGCTCAACCTGCCGCAGTTTGCCCGACATTGCAGACACGTAAGTGACAACTTTTATTTTGCTAACGTTAGATAATTGACTATTTATCTGATGTGTGAAGATGATGAGATTCGAAATAAACTGAACTGTGTAGTCTAGCTAGTTATCCTGACTGACGTTCACAGTTGACAAACGTTGTGTAAAAGCTATATAACGTTATCTAGCTAACGTAAGCTATTTAATGTGTTCTATGATATTATGATGTCGACGTATTATTAGGTGGTCGTTTGTTGTGTATTGAGTGGACAGAGGAAGGAGTGGTTATGTTGATGATCAGATATCAAGTCTTCCGTGATTTGATTTGACTATAGTGGAAATGGCTGGAACGTATAGGCAGACTATTCCTAACGTTCTCACAAGGCTAAACGGTCACGACTCGAGAGACATTAATAACTGTGCTAGAGCAAGCTGCTGCCTATGCAAAAATGGTTATCGTTGGTGTAGAAACATTAGATCATCAATCCCGACTGACGCTGGAAAGTGTTTGACCGTTGTGTAGCCAATGAAATTCAGATAAAATGACTGTAACGGATCCCCCGTATTATTATCCCCCGTATTATAGTCCAGTAGGGTGGTTCAATATGTTAATTCATTTTCATTTTTCAAAATCCAGGTCCTCGTCTTGTTTAAGGAACGGGTCATTCCGATATGACACCTTGTCAACTCATGCTCTAGTAAGCGACACCAGCTTACTGAAGCTGCAGACAGGAGCCAGAACAGAGGGGAACTGGATGCTCCACTGCCACCATGTCCTCACAGGGGCTCCACAGGATGGAGGAGACAATGTTTGGTTAAAAATGACCAACATAATGCATGGCTGCTTATTATGTAGCCCAGAACAGAACAGCCTTCACCCACTTCACAACCCTACATGGGTTATAAAACAAGAACGGGAGGCACACTTCCCCAACTGCTATGCGTGCCCAACAAGGCTTGTGAAGCGGTAGATACTTCCACAAAATGTTCATTTTAGGCAGTCAAAAGAACAAGCAAAGATGGCATTATTTCAGTGTGTTTTTCGTCCCTTGCTTTGATTCTGACTTCAAAACAACAGCCGATACAATTTTGTATTGCTGTCTTCTCCCCCCATCAGGTTTGTTGTTATTATTTTTTATGAAATGGAGCTGGGAAACTCTGCAGAGGAAAAGAGAGAG
>NW_011369951.1:5732013-5740308 GCF_000735185.1 Notothenia coriiceps
TTGGGAGATTCTGATTTCAAGGATCAATAACTCAGGAACAAAAGGTTATTCAGACACAAATGACGTCTCCTTAGTATGGTGGTAAGGTTGACAACGAACTACAATCACATTTTGATTTAAAAAAAAAGCCAATAGGCTACGCGCCGCACCAAACTCACGATTTGCATTGTTGTTAGCATCTGGTTAGCTTAACGGATATTAAAAGCCGTTTCTAAAACAAGGAAAGGGAGAGCTCTCTCCTGTCAGACTGAGAGAACTACAGCTCAGTGATGAAAGGGACTCTGAGTGTTTAGATAGTTAAGTTTAGTCTAGTTATCTCAGTGGGTCTCAAACGTTTTGGTCACCATTTATGAGAATAAATGAAAAACAGTTATGAAATAATATTACAGTAAAACAAGAATACAGTTTAAAAGGTGAGTGATTTGTAAAATATCCATAAAGAAAAAGAAAATCTGTTTACAGTTCTGTTTCATATGTGTGTTGAGAGATGCATCCATAAATTCATTTTGCTCTCAAAATGCACCAGATTGATGCATTTAACTTCAATATTTAAAAAAAAAAATCTTCCCAGGGGAGCATGCCTCCGGACCCCCCTAGAGGAGGTGAGGACCCCCCCCCACTTGTAAAATAGCACTTTACCTATGCTTACACCTATATGCCATTTTATATGCTGTGAGCTGATTATCGAGCCTTCATTGTAAGAGTCGCGGGTACACTGTGTATGTGTGCATTCCACTGTAGCGCCCGGTACATTAATGGGAAACTCTAGTTTGTACATGTTCAATACATTTGTAACACTGTACACATGAACGTTTCTTTTTTCGGTTCACCAAAAAAAAAATCTCACTCCAAGCTGAACTCAAATATTGGCAGCCCTGTGTTATATGTCTTCAATTTAAAACCCTGCTACTGTTGTGCAATTGCACTGGATAAGCAGAGTATTTAAGCCTGGGAGAAATGTTTGACAGACAGGCAGTTTATAGAAACTCACCTCGCTGGACTTGAGCACCCCAAAGAGTGGATAGAGGAAAGCAGGTACCAGAGCAGCAGCACCCAGAGGAACAGCCTCAGACACCCAGTAGACTGCGGTCACCATCAGCACGTACGCACAGCATGCCTCCTGCAGGTAGAAACAAGTATCATTGATGAGATGACACACAAAGCTAGTAGCAGTTAGCTTAGTTTAGCATAACTGCTAACCATATTCTGTACAGCTCATTCATTAAGATTTGTATCTAATTTGTTCATTTTTTTTTTATGTAGTCGTATTCAAAGTAGTATGTCGTATTTGTTGTGCTCTAACTCGGCTGCAAACACAAACAAACATACACACGGGATGTTGCATTAGGTTATATAATGACAACATACCAGCCTTTCATACTGCAAACAGTAGCAGGCTTAGCGACAGGCTCCCCAACCTTAAAAACTTAAGAGGAATCTCGTGACATTTGTTAAGACCTTAAGAAAAGACTTCCAATTACTTTTGACAACACTTGGACAATTTTAAACCCAAAAATCTATCGAAAGTATTGTCAGGTCACATACGTAATAGCCTACTAGGAAAGAGGAGAAAATAAATTGTGTTGGAAATGTACTTGTTTTTGACCATGGTCTTTATTGACCATGGTTTTTATTTAATATCTGGATACAGTGTTTCTCCCGTTAGTATTAGAAAATGTCCTACTTCTGCCACAAGCTGTGTGAATTTCTACATTTATCTAAGGGGAACAGTCAGTAAAACATCTTGCCAGAAACAGGTCAGTTAATCTCAAATTATTAATCCCAGAGGGGGAGAATTAACCCCGGGATAAAGAAGCATGTTCAGACGTGTTTATACCACATTCAAACCATGGATTATAACATAAGATTTATAACATTTCAATGTACCTTCTTGTTATTAGTGATGTGATGGATTGAAACTAACTAAAACACAACAAACAAACACACACCTCAACATGATGAGCTAAAAAACGGTGATCTTTGTTCATGAGATCCAGGTAAGTGTCATATCAGAACAGGAATAACAGTCCAAGGCCATGCTAGTTGCTCTATGAGGCTTTACTGAGGCACAGCAGTGCTTAATGCTAACGTAAGCATGCTAACTATACCAGATTCACAATAATGTAATATTCTGAATAATAGTGGAAAGTTAATGTGCATGCAAATGTAGTCAAGATTGGGTAGAGTAAAAACAAGTGACATTAGGTAACGAAGGATAAATGTACAGATAAGAAAAGACGAACGTGGCTAAATAAATAAAGTCAGAAGGCCTTTTCAGCAGAACCTGATTATTGCTTATTCCTGTTATCAGAAAATAGCTGCAGAACAGTCAGATGTTCAAACATCCATTTGTGCTCTCTTTGTTTTAGTTTTGCAAGTAAAAGGCAAAAGCTGGGTCAGCAGAGAGGCGTGATGGGGGCTGATATAGCCTCTATGATAACAATACTTTCTACTGACACTGTCACTGAGAAGAATTCATGCTATTCTAATGGAAGGAGGCCTGCTTTAAGGTCTGACCTAAATTTGTTTAACTTGGACAAAAATTTAAGTTTTCAGCACGTTACATTGTACCTGATTTCAAGAAAAAACAAGTGAAACCTAAAAACCCTACCAATAGATTTATTTTTGACAGAAATAGGATGACAGTGGGGCCACATCTATTCATGAACATTCAAGGTTTTTATTTTATTTTCATTTAAACCAGAAAAAAGTTCATAAAGAGAAAATGTATGTATGTTTCAGTAGGTTACACATATCTCTATGGCCTAAAAACTCTAATCAGATGACAAGGACGGTTCCCTCCCACAGTTTAACAGCTGACAGGCCAAAAGATGTAACCCATTGATTCGTTTCTAATCAACACCATTAGGAAATGGAGATGATTGGTATTTAGAAAGAAAACAAAGTACTCCTTTTATAGGTAGATCAGATCACAGCTGAAACCTATATCCATTGAAGCAATCTGATTGAAGTAATCAGTGGATATAGAGTTCCTATGTTGTGTGGCCATCAATAATAACAGGGGGTCAACAACCTGGTGATATGTAAAAGGTAAATTAATCACTAAAAACATTACAATCTATCCTGATAGGACAAAGAATGTAGCAAGTTAGGAGACAATCAATCCAGTAGTTGTGAAACAAATATCAACCTCATGGGCTCCAGACCACAAGGCTCTTCTCATACATGTTTGTTGCACCACTTTAGTAGGTATAATTTAACCAAAAACACAATATTTTCTTTCACTAAACCAAGCTGTTTCCTGTGAAGGTGGACGTTTATTTTGAAAAGACTACATGAAAGCAGTGGATGTTTATAAAAGGTCAGCCAAAAAAAAGACTGACCGCAATTGCCAAATCGTGAGCCACATTAAAGGGATAGCAGCCTAGGCAAAATGTGTTTGCATCCATTTATAGGTTCTGCCGGACTCACTTACGTTTTAAAAGCTTGACTTCTCCACAACTTTAACTTTATATTGGGATGTAAAATGGCACAAGCATTATGCAAATCTGCTACTGGCTTTAGATTTCTTTCTTTCTGTCTCTCTCTGACCTGGCCCAACCACATCCACCATGTTGTTCTGCTGCAGCTGGACACAGTGCTAGTCCAACACACACACACACACACACACACACACACACACACACACACACACACACACACACACACACACACACACACACACACACACACACACACACACACACACAATGTCTGTCACATTCTTGACTCAGTGTGGGTTCTCTGGAGTCGTAGGGAAGCAACGTGGGGTTGAAATCCAGCGTGGTGGTAGGTGATTATATAACTTAATTGCTTGGATTGTTTCTTTCTTTTTCTTTGTAGTGAAGGATTGTTCTTTTGTACTTCGTGGCCTCATGTTGTGAGAGTTACTCGTGCCAAACATCCACAAATCCTGACATAAAAAAAGGCTCCTGGGCGACAGAGCTGACGGACAAACTGGCTAGCACATAACAGTTCTTTTGAATATTTAAGATGTTATGAATAACACAAATACATGTGTCGCAGAAGAGCTCTTTGGTAACATAAACACACAGCTGTCATCACTTTTGTATTGTTTTAAAGTTGTGAGCATTTACGCAGCATCACTGGACCAAATCATATTATACAAATGAAAGAGATTATCGTGAAAGTGAGTGATAAAATCATATTTAAACCTTTCTCAAATTACATCTGTATTTTCCAATCCAAGAAGGTGGAAATACACATACTTGCTTCCTGTTTTGTTAAAAAAAGGAAAATTCCCTTGCTCATCACGTGCTATTTTGTGTAAGTAACATATAACATATACCAATATAATATATATTATATATATTATTTAATTTTGCAGATGGCATTTCCTGCTTCTATCTTCGTATGAATTATAAAAAAAGAGGCTCAACTTGATAAACAGTTTAAACAAATCAATTGAGCAACAGACAACATTTTCTTTTCGACAAGATAAATAGTGTGTTTTCTTTGGAAAGATTAGTTTTCAAATGTAGCGTTAATACACAAAATACCACTGGGGCCAATGTTGACCACATTGTGAAAGAGCATTTTGAAGCTGGAATCTGGGTTCACTGCTTCACACAATCTGTGTGTGTTACTTAACACAGAAAATCTATTCCAAGTCAAGCTTCTCAGGCATTTTTTAACCACCACCTCACTAAACATCAGCCTGTCTACTTGGAAAATCCTTACCTAATCTGAAAGTTTGACACAACAGACAAACAAAATGCTGCAAGACCTTTAATCAGAAGTTGTATGATACCAGTGTAGTTAAGAAGCAAAATGCAACAAGAAGAAATCCGATAATATAAACACAACTTATCAAGGAAACATTAGGAACACATTCAACTAAATAGGGAATGCTTGTACTATTGGATTTGTGCAGATTAAGATAATCCTTTTGTCTCAAATGCAATTTAATTTCTCTTTCCTAGACAAACATGAGCCTCTTCAGCGGCAGTCACAGAAAGCAGTTGAACTGAGTATCAGTTCTCTGCCACTCTGCTTTAAGCAGCACACTGATCTACATCTCATCAACATGTCGCGACATCTCCCATCCACACACACTGCTCAGCTGATGATCAAGCATCAATCAAAACAGTGTGCCTTTTGATTGTTTGATTGGCCCACACACACCCTCCACACACTGAAATCCCATCAGCACAGTGAAGCCGTTAGCAAAACGGACATCAACAGATTCAGTGGATGTTTTCTTTACCTCTCTATCGGATGTTTTAGGTATTTATGAGGTTTTTTTACGTATTTAATAATGACTAATTCATTAACTTTTTTGTTAATGTTTATTTTGTTTTAATAAATAATAATAGTAATACATACATTAACCACATATAATCATCTTTTTAAGACTTTTGAGTGCCACTAACTAGTGTTGGCATTTGTATCTCCTAGCAGATGTTTCTTAACTAATCATAGGTGGATTAAAAAGAAAAGGCATTTTACTGATATACTTTTTTGAGGTACTTGTAAATGAGTGTATCAATGTTATGCAACTTCTTATTTCTACTCCACTACATTTCAGAGGAAAAGAGTGAACCATTTTCTCCTCTAGATTTTTTTTAAATGTTCAGGTACTACTTACTTTTTACATGTAAAAAAACATACTATAATGTATACTTAAATACAGATCTTACAATAGCAGTAAACTAGTAATTAAAAAAGTCATCACATAGACGAAATAAACATTAAAATGATCACATGATGTCTTAGTGATTGGTATTTGAAAGTAGCCATTCTAAAAAAAATAAAACGTTGATACTTTTTTGATACTTTGTGTACATTTAGCTGATAATACTTTTTATTTTTTACTTATGTATGAATTAAGGACACTTGTACTTATACTGGAGTATTTTTGGACTGGTATTTCTACTTGTACTTAAGTAAAGGATACGAGTACTTCTTACATCTCTGACACTCATTTAGGTCAATATTACTGAATGTGCATCAGTTATGTATGTTGCGTTTTTAATGTTCAACAATTGCTTCACATTCCCCTACCAAAGTGACCAGTAGTTTAATTAGTTAAACACGTCGTAGTTTATCAGTAATCTCCCCCTTAATTGTAGTGTGCTCTTTTGAAACATTTTCTGGTTGTAATCATTGTTACATTGAATTTTACTTGTACTCACGCTAGTGGGGTGGATGAGCGGTAGTGGCAGCAGGAATAACGGGATGAACACAACGACGATCAGCTTCCTCGCTGCCCACAGCTTCCTGAACACATCCATCCTGGCTGCGGCCTCCAGCCTCATGGAGGACCAGGGACTCTGGGTCGGACCGGCCAGCACTCAGCACCACCGGGTGTGAAAGTCACTAATCTGCTTACGGGAAAGCAGCATCGACCGTGGGGACCCGGAGGAGGAAGCACTCTTTGGGGCGCGTAAAGTTGTCTTTTGGCTGTGCGCCTTTACGCACAGACCATGGACGGTGCCCGGATCTGAGTGTTGCTCTGGGGGTGAGTGGTCCCAAATCTCCACCGTGTCTTACAGGCCCCTCTCCTCCTCCTCCGTGTGCTTGATGAGTGAAAGACGCCAGGTGAGGCTGCCGGCTCGTTTAAGGGGCTGCATAGGTATGCTAATTAATCAGCTTTGGCCCACCCTCTCTGTATGAGTATCAACCAATCAGGGGCGAGAAAAGTTTGCACAATGGTGCGTGCGTGTGTGTATTCTTACATTTTTTACAGAAAAACGGGGAAACTGTGAATTGGAACATAATAGAATATACTAGAGCTACATAACACATGCAGGATTTAATATGAGATATACATTATTACAAAGAGGCACAAGAAAGCACAGCAGATAAAATGACGATTTCGATCACACGTGCTACAAAGTGTTTCATTGTGACTGTGTGACCAATCATATCAATCCTTTTTGGTCACATGAATACATACATAGATCATTTTAAATCACATAATCCTATCCCAATGAAACAAACAGAGCAGAACAGTCACACACTGCCCTCTGCAGGATTCACTCGGTGGTGCATGAGTATGGAGGAGAGCTTCTCATAATATAATTTTAACCTTAATTTCATAGCTTAATTCATACTGTTCATATAGCTGTTTTAAGAGAACAGCAGCTTGATTACATTTATTCACTGTAAATACATTTTCTCTATGTAGTCAACACCAGCACATTCAGAGCAAGAAGCAGCAATGAGACACAACAATGGGTCTATACCTTGAGAGGAAGAAGTTACAAAACACATTGAGCACGGTGTGCTACATTATCAAAACCATGCACTAGGTGTCACATGACAACATGCTGTGTGCAACATTTAAACTCTAAATCCACTGTAATGTGTCAAAATAAGAGAATTATTACAATTATCAATACAACTTAAAGTGGACCTATCATGCTATATTTGAAACATATATTGTAGAGCCATACCTATATAAAACATGTCTGTGAAGTTTTTTTTTCAAAATACCAAACAGATCATGTATTTTAGCCATGTCTCATTTCGCTCTATTTGCTCTTTTCCAGCCCTGTTTTTGCAGGGGGCTGATTCTGCTTTTGTGGTAGACTACAGCGCCACCTACAGGTCTGGCATATGTACTACAGCGTCTCCAGCGCTTTCGAGCGGTCTCTCATTCCCCTGATAGGTGGAGAGTTGCCCATATAGGCGGAGCACCCCTTTTCTGACATCAGAAACATTCAAAAATAATAATCAGCTCCGTTGCAGCCCCGTTTTTAGAGATTTGGGTATGGAGGAAACGAGAGAGGGTTGTGTTTTCTGAGACTTGGTGAGTTCCCTGCTGACACACCAGGGACACATGTTCATGTATAAAAGACGTACAAAAGTGCATTTTGCATGATAGGTCCCCTTTAAGTTATTATGCTTGTATACGATATGTATTTCTATGTTTTCTTTTATTACAAATTCTTAATTTTCATATTTTTATAGCACAGTGTTACAGATTGTTACGTAGAGGGGACGGTTCATTAAAATGATCAAGTCACCGCAACATGATTATTTATGTAACCAATAAAGACATTTCCCAATCGTCCATAAGAATGTTGTCTTTAAAAATGCATTTTATGTAAAGCACAGGAAGATGGGAAAGAGAGGGAGGATGGCAGTTGGATGATAAACAGTTTCCATTAAAACTTCATTATGAGATGGACGTGATGTACCATGAAGGCTCTTGTGATGTGGCGTATCAGACACCAGAGGGAGGGTGCGGTCGCGCAATAGACAAAAAGAAGTTCTCTATCTGTAAGCTTCATCGGGACAGGAAATATCTGTTTGTTAGGAGGGGAGGGG
>NW_011369951.1:5740342-5743441 GCF_000735185.1 Notothenia coriiceps
AAAAATTATTGATTCGAAAATAATATGATGCAGTACAGTACTATTACGTCTGTGTCTCCGTGTTTCATTAAAGCTCGGCTCTCTCTGTGTGTGTGTGTGTGTGTGTGTGTGTGTGTGTGTGTGTGTGTGTGTGTGTGTGTGTTGTGTGTGTGTGTGTGTGTGTGTGTGTGTGTGTGTGTGTGTGTGTGTGTGTGTGTGTGTGTGTGGACCTTTGAACTTATATAACTCAATCACTTTCAGCTAATGCTCACTAAACCTCTTTTAGTCTTTAACAAATAAACTGTATACAACTTTGTTGTGGCTTCACATTTCACACAGTGTTCCTAGTGTGTGTGAGTGTGTTAAAGCCTTAGTTTTTAAGCTTTAATTGTTTTTGTAACTTTGTCCCATGCACATGTTTACCTTTTTTTTTTACATTTGACCATGTCATGTAACTTTTGTAATGTAAGGGTCTTGCAACATTGTATTTGTTGGTTGTGTTAAGCACTTTAATCTGCATGCTTGTATCAGAACTTGTTTTACACGTATTATAACGTTTGTTTGTGTGTGTGTGTGTGTGTGTGTGTGTGTGTGTGTGTGTGTGTGTGTGTGTGTGTGTGTGTGTGTGTGTGTGTGTGTGTGTGTGTGTGTGTGTGTGTGGACTGGTTTACATGACATTGTGAGGCCATATGGCTGCTCACTAAATTGTGGGTACCTACCTTCCGTCTTTGGGGCTTTTTAATACTTCTCTAAGGCTTTAAATTGCAATGTGTTGCATTCTAACCGACTAGCCCCAGCCCGCCCTGTAATACCTCTTTTGATAGGAGAGTCACTGTAGCGTTCTCCGACCAGATACATCATCACTAGGAGAGAGATAGATAGCTATTTTATAACACACAATATGAAGACATTATTCAAATGCAGTACATATGGCAAACTACTAAAACTAAAATAAACAAAGGCAACATATTAATATAGATAGTATAGAGCCAATTGTAGAGGTGAAATACTGCCCCCTGTTCTTTGGAGCAGGTGATTACAATTACACACTGACATTTGGCATACTAACACAAACACATTGACAGTCTCCAAAAGTCTCCAAATATCACGTAAAAACATTGGTTCTATTGTTGTACAATATGCACCAATCAGAACAACACATGTATGAGCATGTATCGAATAAACTGTAAACTTGTATCTTCAGACGAGCTTCCTGAGGTGGAGCTGTCCGCTCTGCTGTGGTGCTGAATCCTTTCCATGAGCTCCAGCTATTTTAATCTGCCTGGTTTATCCCAAATATCCAAAGTAAAAGATATACATGGGAATAATCACAATACTAAAGCTCTGACTTTTAAAGTATTGAGAAGAACTAGAAGGAGATATAGTCCTGATAGTTTACCTCAAATTCGATTGTTGAGAGCTTTGTGTATGTGTTTGCTTCATACTCTTGTTTTGTCTACCTATTGATATTTTTTATTTGTTTGTTATTCAAAATAATAGCTGATCTAAACTAAAAGTCTTGCTGGAGTATCAACCCTCTTAGATCGGAAACAATGCAATTCCCACAAGAATATAACATGCAGTATTATGGCTTCACAGCACAAGTTTCTACAAACCGAGATTACATCTGGAAACTCAATTATTAGACTATTTTTTGTTGGGGAACACAAAAGTATTTGAGGAGTGAAAGTGTGTGTGTGTGTGTGTGTGTGTGTGTGTGTGTGTGTGTGTGTGTGTGTGTGTGTGTGTGTGTGTGTGTGTGTGTGTGAAGAGGTGCAGTTGAAGTTGTAGTAGCACCTGATAACCACATGTTGGTGCTCACACTCTCCACATTACAGCTGCTTTTTTAATGCTCCGGTTTTTAATATCTCTGTTTCATCCTTGCTTTATTTTCAAAAATGTTTTATATCCATCTAACTAGATCTAAATTGATATGAGTCAGCCTGCTTTAACCTTCAGCCCTCTGGCAAGCTTTCATCAGATTTGAATTATTCCTAAATATTAATTTGTTTTTTTGTTAAGTTTTGTGATGTTAATCTTCCCACCTTAGTGTCATCATGTTAACTAGGCACTGTGGAAGTTTAAATATGAATGCCCTCTCATTGACTGACTAATCACTGTTTGTAAGTGACTCTCACTGCAGCCAGGTCCCGCAGCATAAATCAATTATAAGATCAGACGAGCTCCAGGGGTCCCAGAGTCTCCCAGCCTCTCAAGTCTCACTGCGTGTTTGTTTGTTGGGCTGCTTATTTCCAATCTGCCCCCCCAGTACAACACAAACAAATGCATGGCTTCAAAATGCACGGTTATTACCGTATGCGTTACGGGACAGAGTGGAGTAAGTGAACACTGTGTTAAAGTCAATGTGTGTTTGTATTATATAACAGTATTTATTGTGCTCTAAGATGTGGCATTCGGGATTAGGTTGATAGTGTCAGAGCTACAATTTGTGAGTGTATGTTTAATACTCAGTACATAGAGCTTTATTCTATGTTAAAAAGTGAAAACACGTATGATTTATTTTCGATGTCATCACACATTATTTATAAGCTGCTGCTCTAAAACCATTTAAAAAAATTAAAATCCACCCTTTAAAATGTAATTTACATTTAAATATAGTAAAATATACTGATGTCCTAAGAGAAAGTGTGTCAACACAGACAAACAAGGTTCTGAGATTTAGCCATGTGATATGTATCCATAATAAAATATAGGAGTTGGAAACGCCTTTATCAGCATAGGGTTTTCATCTTAATTTGAACCAATAACATTTCAAATGGGTTAATTCATTTTTAAAACGTTAACATGTCAATGTGTTTGCTTATTTAACCCTCCTATTGCCTTTGTTCCCCCCCCCCTTACTTTGGTGTTCGTGGTCAAATTTGACCGGTCCTGTTTGAACTGCTATTACATTAACACAAAAAACATTAATCATCACCAAATGTCATTTAACACCCTTTCAAACTGTAAATATTGTATCAGACTACTGGTATACATGAAAAACTGCAGTAAATATACAAAGAATAGACACCGAACATGTTTTGCATGTGCCAGGTTTGATCGATGTGGGGGGATGGGCACATACGAGCGGGAAATGTATCAAATTAGTGTGTGTGTGTG
>NW_011369951.1:5743479-5758672 GCF_000735185.1 Notothenia coriiceps
TCTACTGTGCACCTAATGTCCCTAATGCAATCGAATGTAAAACAAAAAAGTTATGATTGATGAAAGTAGTAAATCGGTCAGATTTGACCCGAAGAAAACAGGTGGGGACACCAAGTTGCCAAATATTTCCTAGTGCTTCAAAAATGCGTACTTTAGGGTTAGGGTCCTCTGATGCACTGTTAGTTTTGTGTCCTGTTTTTATCAGACTCAACATCTTCCACTTTGTCATCACATAATTATCTTGCATTAGAAAAACAGTAACCCGTCTCAACCGTATATCTGCTTCTTTAATCCTCATAATCTCAATGTGTACACATTAACCACACAGTCCTACCAGTAAAGTGTGAACAGACATCTGCCACTCTCTCTCGCTCTTTCACTTTCAATATTTCAACCGTTTGACTTTCAGCTCCATAAAGAACAGCAGACTTATGATCCAACACAAAGTGGGAGCAGAGGCTGATAGTGTGCTCAGTAACCACTAGTTATATAGTATGTTTCATAAGTAATGTGGTTATCATTAATTGATGTCCAAAATGCCGCATGTAGCATATTAAGGACATTATACATTATGCTTTGTTAATGTTAATGCAGGCTTTATAGTAAATGCTGGTTATCGCTCTTTGATTAAACTGTAAGTATGGTCTGCAAAATGAAAGGAATACCAGTATCAGGTTATATTTGACATACAAACCTTATCATAACCAAAGCTCTTTACCTGCTGGACTTTAGTCTATACGTGTCTACTGTTTAGTTGGCGAGCAACAGCGAATGTTTTGAGCTTTTTCAGAAAAACACAAATTACAAATCAGATTAAACTGCAGAGTTGGCATGTTTTCAAATATTTGTAACCATAAATCACTTAACATCTTCTCGATAGTGGATTTGGTATAAAACAAATACTTTTTCGGCAAAGATTCCCAGCATCAATTTAGCTCCTAAAACCCCCTTCACCACTTTTGTCTATATCGATAGGATGGTGAATTTTTACCGTAAAACCATGCCTATAGCAGCTTTCATTTGATGGCTTGAAATCAAATATTTTACTTTGAAGCTTTTCCTGTGTCCACTTTGGCAAAGCTTTGGTTGTAAATAATGTATTTTGTGGCAGCAGAGCCCATCACGTCCCCACTTACTGGCCCAACATTTGATAAAATTCAGTTTTCTCAGGATCTCACTTCATCTGTATTTGTTGGCAAGTGTCTTGCTTTCTTTCCTTCTCTTTTTCTGAATGTTTTTCTCCCGCTTTAATGTAATTTCACCCCGCCTGCTCCTCTCCTCCCCACCTCCATTTATTTTCTTCTCATTCTCCATCTCTATCTCCTATTTTTGGTCCCAGATGCATCATTTATTCATAGCTTTGCATGGACTTTCTGACTAGAGAGCTATCAACAAGAGCCATCAGGGTCATCACATTACACCTGAGCCAGTGTCCACCTGTGACACACACACACACACACACACACACACACACACACACACACACACACACACACACACACACACACACACACACACACACACACACACACACACACACACACACACACAGGCTGCTCAATTCATCGTATTTTAATCGCAATTACGATTATGGCTTGCAACGATTACGAAAACAACGTAATCAAAATAAAACGATTATCTTTTTATTATTATTATTAATTTTTTTTCTTTATTTTTTCTTTAAAAAAAAAATTGTATTTGTTTTTCAGTTGAGTTATACTTAAAGTTCAGGGTAATCAACTGTTAAAAACACACTGTTCAACATTTTCTCCAATAAATTGATGTTTTCAAAGTAAATGGATAATCGTTTTTAATAATCGTGATATCAATTATTGACCATTCAGAACACGGTTCGATGTCTTTACAGTGTCCTCATTTCTTAAACACCTTCCTCTTCAGTGGAATGATTTGAGATCAGTCGAAAAAATCCCTTGAGGATAAATGTCCAGATTCTTGACTATTTATAATCAAAATGATATAAACTGCTGTTAGTTCACGGAATGACTCTGGCTGTGCTCGTTTGTTTTTTGATGTTTTTTAACTCTCCTGCTGTGATGAATAAACTCTCTGTCGGCTTGTCAGGGAATGTTTCCTCTGTGTAAAGACACCCTTTGTGTGTGTGCGCGTGTGCGAAATCTTGTTTCCTAGGTAACCAGGAGGTTGATTCTGCTCATGCAAGCTCTGTCTCTCTGCAGGGATGCTCCAAACTGGTACTGACACACTCCAAAAACGCAGATATGGATATTGATTACACAACACAGGCTGATTTGACCCCAGACTGATTATATGTGACAGCTGTCCCTGACATGCTGCGTAATGAGCCATCCGGGAACGAGTGCGGTCCACTTTACGCAGAGAGAGCTACGCGACAAATCCGACTCTGCTTCCAGTTTGGATGAAAAAATAACTAATACAAGCCCTGCTTACATCTGACCTGAAACCTGCTAAATTGGTATTAACACCCCTCCCTCCTCCCTATCTGCTCTAGTGTGATCCGGCTATCAAGTCTTTAAAAATCAGCCGCATTAACAAAGCCCACAAATGAATGAGTTAATTTAGCAGTCAATCCACGCCCTGCAGGTATGACACATTATTATCATCTCCCCTTCCATGTCATGTTATGACTAGCTTCGTGGTCGAGTGGTTTTTATACAAGTAGCCTATGTTCATTTATTTTTCATACGATCAGCTTCTACTCCCGCATCATCATCGTCATCCTCGTCATCCTCATCTAGAGCAGCAACAGCAGCAGTAGCACGCCAACGCGCAAAAACCAGGAGTGCTGGAGCAGATACGACGGGAGCGCGCAGTATAGCACCACGGCGCGCATGCACAGCTGCCAGCACTAAGGACAGCAGCCTGCTCAGTTTGGAGCGAGCAGCCAGCGACTCATCGCGCTGATCAGTCCGCACACAGCGCACCGAGCAGCGGCTGGAGGAGCGACTCACGCCCCGAAGGAGAAGCCGCGTGGAGGATGATTTAAATATTTCTGGAAGAAAAAAAAAAAACGATTCTGCAGAGGAGAGCACAAAAAAAAGAAAGATGGACAATGCGGTTTGGATGTCCACAGTTGACAGGCTGCTCTTAAAATGAGCATGCACATTCCTCCGCATTGCACATAAATCCATCTTTTATTTTTGTTGTCTTCTCCTACCTCTTCTGGCCCTCCCCCACCCCAAACCTCGCTCTCACCGCCCACCTGGATCGTGCATTGAACGGGGTGAGCCGTGCCTCCGTCCAGAAGCTGGTGGAGCCGACCCGCCACCGGGGAGAAAAGCGACCGGGCTGCACTGAAAGGCTGTTCGCTGGTGGTCCACACGATGCGTCTGTTTCTGTTGGCGGTGCTCTTCTGGTGCTCCTGCGCGCGGGCCGGCTGTGAGCCGAAGATCGTGAACATCGGGGCCGTGCTGAGCCAGAAGAGATACGAGCAGGTCTTCAAAGATGCCGTGACCCAGGCCAACCAGGTTTATGGAAGAGATAAATTCAAGCTGACTGCCATCTCCGTCACGCACAAGCCCAATGCCATCCAGATGGCTCTGTCCGTGTGCGAGGACCTCATCTCCAGTCAGGTACCCTCACCGCCACCTCTGCACGCATGGGTGCTTAGGCAAATCATCTCTGAGTCATAGGTTACATATGATCCATGCACACCTCCACACAACTGCAAATCTGGTTATTTGTTTATTGTTTTGGAAGAACCAAACCTTGCAATAGAAAGTTGCTATTGTTTATTCAAGTAAGGACTACTCCAACAAAAAAAGATTGTTTGTCATAATCAGTTTAGAGCTCTGAACCAGCTGTCTATTTATCCTTACAGTAGCAGACTACATTTCCATTCAGCATCAGCGCACTAGAAATCATCCCATATTAACACAGGCCTGTCATTTATCCAATTTGGCACTCACTCTACGCACACATGAGTCCTCTTTGTGTTTAGTGCTAATACAGTGAATTCCCCACACACCCATCTGTCACACAGACATCCAGAAATAGGCTTTGGGTTCGGGCATATCTCGGATGAGAGGGCAAGTGTATGTTTCCCGGACACACAGCTGCAGATCTACTGAACTGCAAAGGAACCAGTGAGGAGTGAAAATGTGCAGTTTACGTCATATTACAATGAACCACTCCACTACTGTATGTATGTGCTCCATACATCGCTCTTGCAGGGGGAGGCTGACACTTTCTATTTGTTTGTCTCCAGGCAGTCTGTATGATATGAACAAATGTTTTTTTATTCTTGGACTATGTGATTCCCGTTTAAAAAAGTATACACAAGCAGCAAATAGTCATACTTTGTGTGCTGCAGATCTAACAAACAATTCATATTTCATAATGTATGATGAGTGATGCTCAACATGGCTCCTAAAAAGCGCCTGCGTTATGTCACAGCATGTTGGGGCGTCAAGTCCCACTCGCTCTCGCTCTTGTTTCTCCCACACACATAATGAGGCTTAACAACAAGACAAAAAATTTAAAAAAAAGACCCACAGCTTCAGTGCTGCTTTCATGTCCTTGTGCTTCTCCACTCAGTGTAATGCCTCTAATTAATACAGGCTTGTGGAATAATACTGTCCCACTTAGTCTCCAAACTATAAGCACACGTAAGGCTGAGAAAATTGCACCAACGATGCTTCAGTTGTGCAACACGCCTCTCTTGTAATCCACAGTAGTCACAATAATAAGACAGAAGGTCAGTGGAAGGTTTCATCATAAGAGCTTTGGCTTGTGGGCGAATACAGTTACTGAGAAGGGAAGTCTGTGGCAGATGGAGGAGTAGATGCCTGCGAGCAGTCTTTGGAAGATAGACCTCATTTTTGACCCAACCATACGGGCTGCTCATATCCAGAAATCCATGCCTGCGCACAAACAAGCCAACTTTATTCCTCTTACTTCCATCTCCGAAGCATTTCTCAAGCTGAGCTCTCAGACCTTATTTCTTTGCTCCTCTACAATTTATTCAAACATGTTATTTTTAACCTGTTATGCAACTCTACGGAGAAGCAGTCGCACCTGCTAAATTAAAGATGACGATATTGTGTTCAAAGTGCGCACCACACATGTAATCAAACTTGAAGTAGAAGGACAGATGTTTTTTGCCAAGACTGGATTACAGACCATGCAAAGCGGACAGATGCTGAGGGGCCCCGGATGCCCTACATTCAGCACGGCAATCAGTGTGTGATATTTTGATTAAATAATTAAAGTGACTCTTGCATATGTACTTAATCTTGAGGCACTGCCTTAAAAAATTCATTTCTTACACAGTGTATGTCTTGAAATATTTGAGCATTCATTCCACTTCTAACCAAATTAAAATTGAGAATTCAGTGGCTCAGAAAGGAACTTTTAATAAAGTTATTATTATACAGTCATCCTCCAAGTGTGCATAGCAAATACTGTCAGGTCAATCAAACAAATGGCATCTTGTGTGCATTGTGTTGGCACAGCCTCCAACAAAAAGGGTCATGAATTTAGCGTGGATCTTTTACAGTGGTTTCATGCCAGAAATGTTAATTTACCAAGAAGAGACATGTTGTACTTCCCATATGTGTGTTCTTGTACAGGTTGTGTTTGAAGAATCTTTAAATATGATAAGATGTTCATGTTATTGTCGGCAAACATGGGAAACGATCAAAGCAAGAGAAAAAAGAAAGAAAAGTCTGAATCGGATTCCTTTTTTTAACGATTAGTGGTGCTACCATTTGCTGTAAATAACAGAGTGTTCTTCTTCTGGGCCTCTGCAGGTCTACGCTATCCTGGTGAGTCACCCTCCCCAGTCCAATGACCACCTCACTCCAACGCCTGTCTCCTACACTGCGGGCTTCTACCGCATCCCCGTGGTGGGGCTCACCACCCGCATGTCCATCTACTCCGACAAGGTGAGTGATGGATGAGATCTGAAGGGAGATAGAGGGAGAGGAAAACAGGCGGGGAGTGAACGCAGAGTGAGCGAGTGAGGAGCTCCCGTGGGGCAGCTTCAAAAGCCTTCTAGATTAAACGTCCCATCACTGTCCATTAGGGGAGCTGTGATTAAATGGGTTTCCTGCTGAAAATTGAAAGAGCGCCATTACTAATGTGCTTGGCCTGAGTTATGTTTTTATGGAGCACATGCCACTGAAAGGAAACTTTAAAGCAACGTTCTGAGAAAGACGTCGAGGAATTCAATTTAAATTTGATTGACATCTCTGCTACTCTTGTAGGTTAAATGATATCAAAGGCATTAAATTCAGTGATTTATTTTACTGTCTTTAATATTGATGCATAGTATCCCTTTTTCTAGAAAAAAAAGCAGCCGCAGGAATTCAAACTTCCAACGTATTGCATGTCTCTGTTTTGTTAGTGTACAGTAATTAAACTACACCACATTCCCGAAATTATGTGGACACCCATTTGCACCCATATGTCAGCCAAGAGCATTAGTTAGGTCCAACCTGATAAGACTCTTAGTCTGCGTTTTAAGTCTTCCACCAAGTGATGGACATGGTTTGACGACATGACATGATATGACGTTACAATGCTATGGTGGAGGTTTGGTGAGGCCTAGGCACAACATGACTTGGTTATGACTGGTAAAAGTGGATTCAAACCAAATTCAGTTCCCCTTTACCAAGTCTGCATCTTATTGGTCGTAGCAACTCCGAATAAAGACTGGCGTGTTCAGGACTAGGGTTGGCGTTTAGGGTTAGAAAAACAGGTTTGGATTTAAATGACGGTTTCTCGAATGTTAGGGAATGACTAATGGTCATGGTGTGAAGAGACAAACTTTGACCAAAAGACGAACAATAAGACTCCCATGCATGTAGTTGAGTCTGATATCTTAATGGCCCAACCATTCGCCCTTATCCTTTCGCTCTATAGTCTTTATTTTTCTTGGTCCTGACAAGATGGTAGGATGGATTTGAGAAACTCTTGGGCGATGGTTGGGGTCAGGCATTGACCTTGGATGTTTACCATTAGAAAAGGGTCCTCTTTCTGTGTGTCTTTTTTACCATCTAGACCAGGGGTGTCAAACTCAAGGCCCGGGGGCCAAATCCGGCCCGCGACTTAATTTAATGTGGTCAGCAAGAGCTTGCAAAGAATATAATAAGTTTATTATACAGTTACATGCCACTTTACAGAAGCAGGTTGCCCATAAACTACATGTCCCACAATGCATCTCGTTTTGTGACATGCGCAATGAAGAGACTTGCAATTATTTGCCCTGGACTTCTGTTTTCAAACGTAGTTAGTTATTACCCTATCCGATAATAATCCAATTCAGAGGCAATAATTTAATATAATGCATTATTTTATATATATATATCATATATTTATATATGTATATAGTTACAACCGGCCCTTTGAGTGCAACCATAATGCTAATGTGGCCCGCGATGAAATTTAGTTTGACACCCCTGATCTAGACAGAACCATGCCTCTATAACAACATCACCAAACTTCTTATTTTTCTCCAAATGGACATGAGCCATTTTCATGTTGTAACAGGAACGGGCCTTCTTAAACTGCTGGTCCAATTTGTGTTATATATATTAATGTTGTAGCATTATGATTACTAGATTGGAACACCACGGTCCTGGCTCAAATTCCCCCCAAAATAAATTAATGCATATAAATGACCTTAAAAGAGCAGGAGGGCACCCATGAGCCATCTTTTTGTCAACTTCTTTTGGCATGTTCTTAACGTTGAGTCATGCGTTAAAAGCTGTAAAACTCCACAATGTTAATCTCCCCTCCCTGCTCCACAGAGTATCCACCTGTCCTTTCTGCGGACAGTCCCTCCGTACTCCCACCAGGCGCACGTGTGGTTCGACTTGATGCGAGAGTTCAACTGGAACCACATCATCCTGATAGTGAGTGATGACCACGAGGGGCGCGCTGCTCAAAAGAGGCTGGAGACCCTGCTGGAGGAGAGAGAAACAAAGGTGAGATGCTCCGGCTCCCAGGCTCCCTAAAAGAGTGTGTGAGCGCGCGAGTGTTTAAGGTTTTTAAACCTCAAGAGGTCTTCTATGTAACTGTTTTCCTTTCTGTTATGTGGCCATATCTCTTTCTCACCATTGTGTAAACATTGGCTAACATTCCTAGAGACATCAACAGCGTCTAATGTGGTCTAATCTGACAAAAGTTTGTACGTTTATTTGCTCATCTTCACGTTGCTTTTCGTCATAGTCCAAATTATCCTGTGTCTATCCACATTTGGGAGCCAAATAGCGGACTTTAACGTGGGGCCTTGCAAACCATCACAGACTGAAGTGTGTAATCGGGGGCCGTGGCGGAAGTCAGGTGTTTCCTCTCAGAGCGTGATGAATGGCCGGCTTCATTATTTTACACAGAGGCTTTTTGTTTATTGCACCCTGTTAGCTCGTGTTCACATGATACGGGGGATTGTTCTCGCCTTTTCAGATAGCGCTGATGCATCCATTTTAAGGGTAGCTCAGAGCTGTGTGTTTGGGTCACTGAAATGCTGATCATCGTCTTTGAGCCAAAACAGACTTGAGACCGCGATGATGTGTAGCCCTTTAGGAACATAGAGCGATAGCGGAAGAAGTGAAAAAATAACAGCCATCTATTTAATCTTTTTAATAAGACGAAGGTACCGTGGGACGTTTTTTTTTCTCTCTTTTCACTCTCTGATGCCTGTCCCTCTCTGGGGCACATTGCTGTAATTGTGTGTTCAGAATGAAATGAGTCCTGATTCTGAGATTTAATTAAATCAGAAGCTGAAGAGACGCTGGAAATGACACACACCCGGGGTTATTCACAGAAGCAACCACAGCCAAAGCTACTTAAATGAAGTGATTGATTGATTCACCAATAGGAAAAGGTTTCAAACGTTAAGTTGGCGTGTACAACCAAATCCCTGCAGTTAAATAAATTATACTTTTGAATCATAGATGATACTCACATCCTGCACTATTGAGATGAAATCTGTGCACTAGAAGCCCTTGACGACAATCCAGGAAGTTCCTTTGATTGCTTTTTATGAGTTTGGATCTCAAAATGAACCCATCTGTACGTCCCATTCAAACTCATAATACTTAGGGAACTCTCTCTACTACTTGTATTTAATTAGACATCTATTCAGTCATTACTGCAGGGCCAGCTCAAGCTCATTTGGCGCCATAAGAAGGATTTATTGTAAGAATTTCTGCCAAAAGTGTGCAGCCATAATTACACTAAAAGCCTGGTCAAACTCAGGGGGCTATTGTATTTTGTTGTGCTATAAAGCAATCCCATATAAATATCTCATACTGATCCTATTGTCCTGCTTTCAAAGCCTAATGATTCCTATTCCTTTGTATTTGATATTATATCTTATTCTATAGATCTCCATTTAAAACATAACAGGAAGTCACACTGTGTTCCTTAATTACAATGAGCACACACTGTATTCATATTGAGTTGAACCCACATGGAATGTGCTGCTGCCGTTAAATTCTCACTAGAGCACCAAACGTGTATTAATCCGCAGCTGAAAATAGTCCCCAATAAATGTCAATTTCCTCCTATTTTAAGTGGTATTTGATAAAAACTACAAAGCCCAGCTAGGAAAGGAATGAGCCTTTTTATTGAAAATAAACTATATGTTTGACAAGTTTTAAAAAAAAAGAAGAATAACAAATAACGTTTGTTTTGGTCTTTATATGGGATAAGTTCACAGTAAGAAAATATATCTGTCTGAGTGTCATGCTATTAGAAATAAATATACAGTTTAAAAAAACGAATATAACAACCTTGAAATGCTCTCCTAAATCTTATAAAATAATATAGGCCTAGTATAGACCTTGAGGTTATGAAAGGCGCTATATAAATTCAAGTTATTATTATTATTATTATTATTATAGTACCAGTAGATATCAAAACGTGTATGTTTCGCAGCTAAGCATATTTGAAGATTGTCTTTTTGCCGCTATAACGACCTTACTTATTTCACCTTTAAATGATAAAATGACAAGAAAACAAGCAGAAGAACCAAAGATTTCAAACAATTTCGGACACATCCCTGCGTAGCTACGTAGCAATTTTTTCGGCTTACCTCTGACATGCCATGTATGTCACCACATGAGCTGGATAATGAAACCTGTAGCTCTTTCATTGGACGTGTGTTTGTAAGACAATAAGCTAAACAGCTGAACTGTAAATGCATCGACAGCTTTGATGGTTTTTGGTGACGGATGTTAGTTTGGATGTGGCAGACGTCAGTGTTTTCACATTATGCTTTAATGAGAAGTGGTGTTTTCTCTAATCACCTTGTTGTGCTGCATAAAGTTGTTAAATTGAAGAGTTATTTTTATCCTTGCGGCAAGTCGTTAGTGAGGTCACAGCGTCGCGGGGGGATCGCAGTCACAACCAGCACAGGCTCTGGACACAGGAGAGTTTAGAGTGCAAACGTGACCAACAGAAGATGAAATATTAAAGCCTGTGAGGATACTCAAATAGAGCGCCAGCAACACTCTTGGGTAAAAAAAAAGGACAAAGTGTTTTATTTGTGTCCGCAGTGCTGCTGGATGGTACTTGTGGAAAGGAGATCAAATCCTGAAGATTAATAAAAAAGCTTGTTTTATGATCAAATGGTTTTACTCGGTAATTACATGGCAGTTAAAGTCTCATGATTGCTTTTCTGTTATCATCTTTGAGGTTTTAACAATTACCCGTTTAGTTTTGAGTTCTTCCTGGATGGCGTTTGATATGAATTTGCTTGTCAGCTTGTCTGCTTTAGTCACCTTTGTGAAGGGGGTGCACTGAGGTGTGAGCTGTGGAGCCAGGCAGCTGCATAAGAACCCCACGAAGCAGAAAGATGATGTGTTTTCCTGCAAAATGGCTGCCAGTCTCAGGCAGGACCCCAGTGTCTCCTCCGTCAGAACGGGACTGGAATCCAAAATGATGACAAATATGGTGACAGAATATAGACCGACCTGAGAGTCAGAACTTTGTGTGCTGTGACTAGATACCATACATACTAATTGCACACAGTATGTACTATAACATCTTGACTTTATAGTATAATACAGTATATTACCTACGTGATGGGAACAATATATAGTATATCGGATGTCAACATACTTTACATAGGGGTGTGACTCAGCAGAAGCCACACGATACAATATGATGACGATACTTAGTTTTTACAATGGTACTATGTTTTGATTTCCCCCCCATCCCTACTTCTTAATTCCAACAGGAGATGATATAACATGTGTATCGACCTCCATCAAACTCATCGTCAGTGCCGATTACATTTGACAAGGGAGAAGACCTCAGACCAAAAACTAATTTATTTTGTATTATTTTCAATTAATTCACTAATATGCAGCTATGATTATAGCTTCAATATCCGTTTTTCTTGAGAATCATTAGCTTGTGTTTGCGTATTCAGCTAGGATCTACCGTAGGATGTGTTAAACTTAGGATGGTAAAAATGTTGTTACCTCCAGAGATAATTGTATAGACGAGCCTATTGATAGTTTACATACCGTTAAACCATTAATGAGCTAGTCATTCTTAGATACTAGATACCTCTCTTGGTGTAGAGAGTCCTATGGCCTGTGTTGACCACCAATGTTTTTGTGTACAAAGTTCTATGTTAATGCTGTTTTGTGTATTGATTGTTGCTGGAACCAGAGCATTTCCATCCAGCGGTCGTCTCTGATGTTTTGCAAGCCCCACCGTTAAAGCTCCTAATTTGAAGCAGAAAAGTGGAGATTTGTTGGAATGCTTTACTGCCCTCCATTTTCAACTGTTTATAATATTTTTCTGTGTCTGCATATTTTCTCTGTGCACATTACTCATCAGAATAAAAAAAGGAACTATGAAAACCTCGACCAACTGTCCTATGACAACAAGCGAGGACCTAAGGTATATTTGCATGGTCAATGCACGCCGCCCACCAACTTTCCAAACGTAGCAACTAGAAACCAGCCCAATCCAGTCACCAGCCGACCCAGAAATGTTCCTCTCTTGGTAGCACGTGTTTTCTTTAATTTTTTACTTTGAGACATTTCCCTATGATTTAAATGAAGAATGATTTTGTTATGAAAAATCTATAATTTTCGGTCATTAAAGAAAAAGAAAAAGAGTCAGTGAACAGCGCCCCGCTTTTATCATTTTCATTTTCTCCTTCAATAAAGGAATGCATGAACTCAGAACACACATACTCACACACAAAAAGAGTTTGCAAGTCAATTCCTTTGTGGAGAACCGGTAGTGTGGGACAAAACCGTTTCCCAGATGCTACTTCCTCCTGTTCTGTAGCACTTCCCTAGTTTTCAGCAATTTTTTTGTTGAGGGAAAACGTCCCCCTCACCCCCCCCCCCCCCATTCACCCGTTTTTTAGTTACTGGTCTGCATTGACCGTTCTTCTTCCACACCACCCCCCTGGGCGCTCAGCAGCGTCGTCCATCAAGCCCTACACAAACTTCTGATCAACAGAAGAACCCTCCTCCTCGTCCCAGACACTAAACGAGACATCTCCTCTACTACTCATGCAAGTGAACACACAACGCTGACGTCACACCCTTCACTATTCCCCAGCAGCTCACTTTTAGAGCCGCGTGCAGGCTTTCCACCCCATGACACCCAGTTTTAAATTAATAGATTACTTCATTGATCAATGTTGAACATTTTTGTCTGCATTAAACGCACCCTTATCTAGCTTACTGTTGTGGATTGTTGATCATACAGTCGTATTGTTGAGAGACTGTTTGGCATACAATGTGGCGCATTATTTGATTATGAGCTGCGCTGGCTAGGACAGAGACGTGTAAAGTGTGTTACTCGTAATGTGCTTTTCAATTTTTACTGAAGGCCCTGTCTAAAGCCCCACGGTACGCCACTGCTTTTGAACAGGGTGTCATCATGTACACAATTACATTGCAGAAAACACAGGACTGCATAGGGAGGACATCAGTGTACCATCAGTACACTGTTGACCGACTTGACAGAAAACTAAATGATTAACTCATGGCATGACTCAACAGAACACACCTCCAACCCCCAGAAGTTCCCTCTCCCCTTGTCTCTACCCTCTGAACCTGCCCCCGGCATTTGCCCTGAATCCTCCCTCCGCATCCCCTCCACCAGCTTGTGGGCCTGTGTCACGTTCTGCCCTGAATCCTTGAAGCAGAGTGTTGGATGGACTGGAGGGGAGAGGGTTCTCTCACTAATACCAAGCGAGGAGTGATTGCAGTAATCTACTAGTGATAACGTTTGAGACATCCAATTTGTGGATATCCTGAGGCAGGCAGTTCAAATGGAAACTGATGTTGTGTTACGGATGATGCTGGTTCAAGACACAGAAAAGAGAAGTGGCCCAGCACTGATCTGGGGGTACCACCTCTTTAGCCTCTTAGTGCAGCATTTACCAATTTAGAGCCATTCATAGAGAGGCTGCCATACAAGGACCCACGCTCAGAGAAACTAACATCACACATCGGCCCATCCGGGGAGCAGCTCGGGGTTAAGTATCTTGCTCAATTGACATCAGGATCAACACCCAACCCTTCATTGGTAGAACACCTCTCTAAGTCACGCCAGTCCCCCAAACTGGGGTCTGGACCCCTCACTCTAACCATCAGATTAAGGTCTTCTGTGGCAGCACATCAGATATCCAACATGTTCGATCAGAAGTCCAGACACGAAGAGCGTGGCTTTGGAAGGTCAGTCCAAACCAGAGATGACTTGATAACTCTAACCCTTCAAAGTTTCCATGACGAGTGAGATAAATATGTCATGTTTGTTGGCACAAGCCTGCAGACTGAAGTTTCGCCTCTGCTGCCTTTGCTCTGTCGTGGGATCCGATATCTTAAACCTGCACAATATAACCAAATAACAAGATACGAAACACATTAAATATCTCAATAAAACACAGACACAGAGAAATATTATATCATTGTACAAAGTATAAGAAGACAGACTACCTTGCATCAAATGAGCAAGCAGAGATGTGCCTACAGGAGTAGAGAATCTTACAATATGTATACACAGGGCTCGACATTAACGGACTGCCCGATTGTCCCGGGGCTATCTACTGATTTAGCTCGGCAAAATGAAGCCCTCACCTGCTGGTTACCCGCGATCGGGCCAATCTATTATGCCAGTAATCATGGCACTCGCGGATCCAGTATGAGTGCCCTACAGTAAAACTAAACATATCTATAACTAGTTACGGTAGTGTTGAGAGGTAATTAAAATAGCTACGTGTGATATTCTATACCTGAAGTGTGTGTTTTGTCCGCTCACGCGCTGCATGTGATCATGCAGCGGTGCATGACGACTCGTCGCAGCAGACTGGTCTCTCTCCCGTCAGTTAGAAACATCCTCTCGTTTATGTCCATATCGATCAGATCCAGCTAGTTGCTAGCTAAATGATGGACTACCTGCTTATTAAAAGACACCTAAACAATAAGTGTCGCTATGCAACTGGGTGAAGGCACAAGTATACGCAGCATTATGCATTTGTTACATGCCCACCGGAACACCGGGCATTAACAACAGATCTAACGCACAATCAACCCATACAGCGACATCTCCTTTCTCCCAATTAAGTGTTAGACTTAGAATTAGACTATTCTGTCCTGTCACATAAGTTGCGCACTGAAGCCCGGCTATTCCCCACAGGCACCACGTTTGCAACAAAGGCCGCATTTCCACGCCTCTTGGGCCATCTGGCCTTTTCCTCGTCGTGCTCCGGCGATGGTCGGTTCTCGACTGCTGCTCGGGTCTGCTCGTCAGCCTTCCGGATGAGGAAGCATTCATTCGACAAGTTATCAGTAGAGTAACACCCTACAACATTTTTAACAGGGGCCATACATAGTGTAATAATGTTTATTTTCGGCAGTTACACACTGAATGTAATGTTTACTACTTTTTTACTCTGGGAAGGGCATTTGCTTTCATCAGATGGAAAGTGTCTGACCAAACAACTTAAGTATTTCTTATACAGTAGCTAATGCAGGTGCATGCAAGCGAGCAAACCACACACAAGAACAAACAACTTGAAATTGTACATATAATATTGGTGTGGTTTCATCTTATAATTCAGATCCTAGAGAATGCACCAGACAGCATCTAAGACCTGCAAAAATCTTTTATTTTCTAGGGGGAGCCCCCCAAAAGCCTTCGTGCCATTTCGTCCGCCGCACATTTTTCAGGCGCAATCTCTATTGGGCCAACCAGCGGCCATCCTGTAAATTAG
>NW_011369951.1:5758717-5799807 GCF_000735185.1 Notothenia coriiceps
TGTGTGCCTTGGCACCCGTTTTTAGTTACTGGTTGCATTGACCTTCTTCTTCCCCCTACCTAACACATGCACGTCCTTCTTTGGAGCCTTGATAACCCTCAGTTTGCATGCAGACAAATGCAAAAGTTTTTTTTCCCTCCAAGCTTTTTTTTTTTTAGTTGAGCCGGTTCCCCTGGATCGCTTTCCTTTTTATATCTGTCTCCCGTTTTCAATCAAAATCGGCCAAGCTCGAAAGCAAACAGGTAAAGAGGCAGCATGGTGTCTAAGGTAGGGGAAAGTAGCTGGCTTGACCTTTCTTATGCCCCGATCACAGGCAGAGAAAGTCCTCCAGTTCAGCCAGGACACTAACTTAACTGCCCTGCTGCTGGAGGCCAAAGAGCTGGAGGCCCGCGTCATCATCCTGTCCGCCAGGTGAGCTTTGTCCCAAACTACGCATACGTTCCTCCCAACGGAGCATTGGGGAAGGTAGCATAGGTACCTCAAACCTGATTAAAACACTATATACGATTCAAGAAAAATAATTGGGTAAAACAAATGCAAGCTGGGTCATTTAAAGTGAATGTCTTAAAAAGTATGTTAGTTTTAACCAGCCCACTCTCTTCAGTCTGCGTACAAATGCCACGCATAATATGATACTCCCACGTTACGTTTGTTATGAACGTATCTTAAATGCGTTTATTTTTTACATATCTTTGCCATTTATTTAACCCTAACCCTAACCATCAGCGTATCATATGCACGCAAAATCGGACTTCTGGTATCTATTGCACCGCACGCCTTTGCAAAGTCGTGTCATTTGTATGCAGACTGTGAGACCGGGTTGAAAGAGAACAAATTGTTGGAGCCGAAGATATTTTGGTATTTGTGCTTGATGATTTACATAAACCACCAATTATCTTGTTAAAACACTAATCATTCTAATTTTTACATTTTCTTAAATAGAAATTCAAGGTCTTAAATGAAATGTTCATCATCATCATATCATTTTTTTTCATAAAAAAGGTGTTTGTTACATACCTTAAATCCAGTAAAATTAAATAAGTCCACATGGTGAGTTTTGAAACACGAACAGTGGTCTTCTTGTATGACCAATCAATCAACCTGATATCCAACCTCCTTAGTCTCTCGTTTATAGGTCACCTAACTTCCTGTTTTGCTCATGTCGTTATTAATATGAACCCTAGAGCTTGCACCTAATCATTTTTAATCTTCCCGTGGTGATCCATCATATCAGTGGACGATAACTGCCTACTGAGCAAACTAAGGGGTAGAGTCGAGACCTAAAGCCTTAGATTTATGCTCCTGATAAAAACTGATTTAATCGCCTGATAAAATTGGAAGCAGGTGAACACTCCTGGTTCAATTCCAGCAGAGAAGTCTAATGTCCCACTCTCTCTCCTATCATTTCCTGTCAGCTATCCAATAAAGGAGTTAAAAAATACTAAACAAAAACAAAGCCCTCACCAAAAAAGTAATGAAATGTGTAAGGGAAACTTCTGCAGCAATGGAGAGTCAGGACTCAGAGAGACACGAGGAGAGTTGGAGCTTTGATGATCAAAGCTCCAACTCTCCTCGTGTCTCTCTGAGTCCTGACTCTCCATTGCTGCAGAAGTTTCCCTTACACATTTCATTACTTTTTTGGTGAGGGCTTTNAATTAAAGTCAGATCCACCTCGGTGTCTTAGACGGGTCAGTGATATCATAAACCCGTTAATGTACGCATTCAAACACTTTTTCTTTTACCAGCTGTATTCACCTTGCAGGTGCAACTATGTTGCTTTTATCCTGGATAAAGTGTTTAAGTCATGGATGTTTAAAGTTTAACTTCTTCATATTTGACTAATATTATAGTTTTGTCCATGTTTGTGATTGGTCGAATGCTCCAGATACCGCCCCTTTCATGCACCTAACTCGACCTAACTAGATAGGACACGGCTGGCTTGAGCGAACGAGTTGATAGCCAGCGTTGTAGGACAGTTTAGCGAGAGCGGCTTTGTTTTGGATTAAGTCAACCGGATAACTCAAAACATATCCAGGATAGGTTGAACTAGATTCGTAGTATACCCCCCTGGTGTGAACGCATTACACAATCATGGAAGGGGAACCTAATTATTTTAATAACAGCAAACGCCTTTGGCTTGAGGCATTAATTTACCAACGTTTAAAGATGACAACAGAGACATTTAGTAGGAACTCCAGTGCCCTGAAGCTAGGTTTACATAAACTGGATGACATTTGCACAATTGTCAAAGGCTAGGTCAGAAATAACACTGTAATAAATCAATGTGAGCCATACTGAAAATGTGAATATAGAAGACAAAATTGAATAAAAAGGGATACGTTTGACTAAATTAGACCATTGATTATATAATTTTGAGAAATAAGGATGACATTTAAGGCACATTTTTGGTGGGTTTTTAAGAATTCAAATATACATTTAAACCGGGTGTAAAGTAAGGACATTTACTTACTTAAGTAAATATCTGTATACTTTCTAGCAGTATGCTTAGTCTTATTATGTCTACACTGATGTATTTCTACTTTTTATTAATTTATATTACTACAGCTGAGTAGAAATAGGGCTGCAATAGCTAACTTTAAAAGAAAAATAATAATTTAACAACCAACATACAGGTAGCCTTTTAATGTCCAGGGGCAGACTTGACCTATAGGCACAATAAGCAACTGCCTGAGGCCCCCAACCAAAAGAAACAGCCAGAACTTTTATTATGATAAGATATAAATCAAATATTGGATTATATTAATGTTTTCTAGCTCGTGCATTATCATTGTACAACTGAAAGCCTGTAAATGCGACTCTTAACCTCTTCAAGTTTTTAGTACTTACTTTTTCTTCTACCACTGCCAAAACCAACACTTAGAGAGATGGTGAAAAGTAAACAAGATGGTGTTTGCCAAATCACTAGAGCCGCCCCTGCTAATGTGACAGAATCCACAACTAGCACCCTGTCTGCACCCTGGCCGGCACAGCTTGGGTTACCGTCTCCAAATAACTCTTACTAACAGGAATACAAATATACCCCAAAATATCACAAAAGACTTCAAAGCACTTTGAAATACATTATGCAACTCAACTTAATTAACTATTGTGATTCAGAAAGATAATCCATAATACCAGAATGAGCCCTAACATATTGCAAAAGACTTCAAAGCAATAGGCGACAAAACATACTTACTGTGGGCTTCTTCCATATAGGAAAACATGACAGAGGGTTGTTACTGTTTACAATGTTGATTTGGATTGCAACATTTAACAATTAAAAAATGCAAGCTTTAAATGGAACACATGTTAAGTACATGTTGTAACATTAGGCTGTTATGGCAGTATTTTATTAATATATAAATAATAATTTTACTTCAAAAAGAGTTTTTAGTATGCATACTTCCTAGGTTCCACCTTGAACAGACGTAAAGTAGGCTACATTGCCCTGATAAGGCTTCTTTTCCACTCTTCACTTGAAGTAAACACAATACTTTATCTTTGAGGAAATACTACTTTTAATTCAGAAACTTTTGAGTATGCCCATCTGGCCCCCGAATCACTAAATCCGCCCCTGCTAATGTGACAGAATCTACTAGTAACACCTTATTTACCTCTCTGCACCGTGGCCAGCACAGCTTGGGTTACTCTACCTCGACAACTTATACCCTGAGTCCAGAAATACCCAACTTACCATGAACCCCGGCGGCTCCTGGACATCTTCAGTGGGGATAGTCAGGAGCAAGATGGCAACAAGTCCGAACACCAGCAGCGCGATGGGCACCGCGGGGTGAGCGGAGCGATGAGCCATGAAGAAGACAAGGGGTCACGCGCAGCTCCTCTCTGCGCCTCCTGGAAATGTGAGAGTTGATTTAACAGTGGCCACGTGGGAGTTGTGGTTGACTGGCCGGTGTTATATGCTGCCTGCCTGCCTCCTGCTTTACATTTCACTTGAGATAGCAAAGTCTTATCGGGATTTATGTTTCCTCCGCAGTCAAACCCTCCTCCATGTGCCCCCTCGGTCAGTGAATGAAAGCAGCACCAAGGCTACTGGTGCCATGGAGGGAAAAATGTTTGTATCATGGTGAGAGCTGGTAGAGAAGGTGCTATTCACCGGCTGTAGCTGTATGGCTATACACTTCCTTGTTTCTAGAAATTAACACATGAATCATAATTATTCAAACAACAATGGGAAATAAGGGGTGGCTTTTCCTGGCAGGAGTCTACATTTGCTGCACTTGAGGAGCTGCAGAGCTAGTTGTTGTGTTGGTCCAGTATTTGCATGTCAATGGGTGCAGTTTAAACCTTACTTGCAAATTTTACCCCTCATTTGAATGTCTAAGTAAAGCATGGAAATTAAGTTTTCACTGAGGCCTACACTTCTTTGTGCTTGTACTTTTTGTGCAAGGCTATTTTTTGATGAAACCCTTTTGTGACAGTGTCTAAATTTAGCAGAATATATAATGAGTTTTTTTGAAGAAGCTTCTGAATATTGCAATTGAGTTATTCTTCATGTCTCACCTTTATAGTTGTATGCTTTGCAATATGCTAGATGCTGAAAATAGGCTAATGTTGTAACCATCAATATTACATCTGATTTTAAAAATCTTCTGGGATATAAATGCCAGAATAGATTAGAATAGCTCAAGCTCTTTTATTATGGATGTTTTAAACACAGCTGAATTGCTGCCTCAAGTCTCATGACTGAAGTTTGGGTGACGATAACTGATAGATTTATCCAGTCTGTATCCAAATAACATAGGCTACTTTGAATTAATGGACATGTAAATGTTTGACATCATTCAATTTTTGGCTTTATCAGGTCTTACACAAATGTAGTGAACACGACAACACATACGTTAAGGGAAGCTCAGACGACAGAAATAATAAAGAGAGATCCTGTCATAAATAGTAGTTTAGTCACAGTTGACTTGCATATTCTGACTTTTAGCCTCGAGAAAAATTACAATATATGATGGTAAACAAATCCTACATCTACTTCCCATAATGCAACTCAATAGCGCGTTTCGTGAGAGCCTGCCTTCATGTTCACGTCTTTCAAACTCAAAAGCTCTAAATTGTGGCACAGGCATTCTGTTAAAATAACAATTTTATTTTAATGTTTTGCAGGAAAAAAATGAGGACGATTGTCACAGAGCGCTTCACCCCCGAAGTTTCCATTATTTCAATTTTGACCCTGTTTATTGCTGACCATTTGACGCAACCAATCAAATGACAGCTGCATATGCTAATGCTATCAGGTGTAACCACGAAACTAAACCTGTTTTTTTTTTTTATCGGAAAGCTCTGTTCCCAACCTTGCTTTGAACAAAGAGCAAATTACGTATTGTGAATGCAGATTAATAACCAGTTGAGCCCTGAGCCTGTTTTTCAGGCCTCAGGCTCGAAAATGACATTCCCAGAACAATTGACTATTATCTTCACTTCTAAAAGGGTTAAATTAATAATCTTTTTTCTCAAAGCAATGAAAAACCTGTGAGTTTGATGTAGAGGAATCAGAATCAATATAGAATTTTTTTATTTTAAAGAAAATTCAGATTGAACAGTAAAAAACTATAAATTATAGTGTCCGTCCAAAAAATCACATTACTTACAGTATAGTGAAAACCACCCTTGAATGATGGGATATTAGACTAAAAGATTTAGGAATCCAAATTATAACATATAAGTACCCTGTATCAAGATTGATGCAAAGCAAGTGACATTTAACCCCTCTAGAGACATTTAGAAAAAATAAACCCATTTCTGTGGTCATTTGGGTGCATTTTCCATATCTATGACCTTGGTCGATTTTGATGATTGACACCTCTTTTTAACCGTTAGAGCCAATAGAATCGAGGGGAGGTTCCTAAAATCCATCTAAACATTACCCATTGGTGAATGAGTGATGCGTAGCCAGAATGCCCAAAACCGGAAGCTCTCATATACTCTCGTAGCTAATATGAAATCTCCGTTATTGACATAAATATGAAGATGGATTATCAGTAATAATTTCAAAGTGACACAGACACATTGGATTAACCTATGGATTAACCTTCAGCAGCGTTTTTATCGTTTTAATGCCATTAAACACAACTTTTGATCAGAACAACAGAAATAATTTCTCCCGTGTTTCCTCCGTGAAGCTACGTGTTGTGATGTCTGTTTTCGCTTCTCCTGTCCCGAGTTCTGATCGCTCAGTGATGATACTTATATGTCTACTGTTCTTATGTTGAGTCTGTTCAGTCCTAAAAACTTAAAATTAAAAAATAATTTCAAACTCCAACTCTCAATCCCTCTGCGTCTTCCTAGGGTTCAAACCAGTCTATGGTTCAAACCAGTGATTACCCTCAGGTTGTTATCCACATTATGCAGGACAGAGTCACATTAATCTCTCTGACAGTGTGACAGTGTCAGCTGTGATCATGGCAGAAGATCAATGGACCCGAGCGGATGGTTCACCTGACAATACCCTGTGACACACCTCGGTTTCATCAAAGTCTGTCATTAATTACCAAAGACAGCCGTGATCTTATTAACTCCACACTCATAATTTAATTAAAGATTATACCAACTGTGACTGTGACTGGGTCCCTATGGTACCAGGTTTAACCTTCACATGTTAAGGCTGTTTTAAAAAAGGGTTTTTGGGTGTTTCTTCTAGTTTTTCTTTCATCATTTGTGTATAATGCAAACACATTCCCGAAACACTATTAGCTGCTTTTAGTTTAAATATCTTTATAAACATTCACCCAACACAAAGCGCTATAATTATGATCCTATTGGAGAGGGTTTGTGTCTCCATGATCCACTCTGGTTTTGATTTGGTGTCAATCTCCGGACTTTCAGTTTCTCCACCATGTTTCTCATGTTTTCTCTGTGACTCTCTGCTGCTCCCTGCTGGACAGGTGTTACTTACTTACAAGTCAAAAACACTCGGCAGGTAATCGCTCTTATAGTTTCACAGTATATTACTTTACCATTTAGGAGTCAACCATACTGTCTAAAGGCGGACCAAATTCAGCTTTACAGGAAGAGAAAAATAGTTACTAAATGCTCTCTAGTTTCTTTGATATTCAAATTATTTGATCTCTTAGTACAGTTACCTGCTTACCTTAGTTACAATCTTTCATTTTTTACTTTGAAACCCCCAAGAAAGCAGTTGTAGAAGTGCAAACATTTTACTAACTCCATCATTTGTAAACAATTCATAATTCAAGTATCCATTAGTCATTCCATGGAAAATGTATTGACAATAATTGAAGGCTTTCTACATTTTAGATTTCTCAACCATGATTTGTTCCTTTTTTTCCCCATTGTTATCTAAATATAGGTCAATTTTGTAATGTTGTTTTTGAAGTTATCATTATGCATTGTGAGTTTTTGATGGACATTTCTCAGAATTCCCTCACATTTGCGACAATATCATACATGGATTGACCCAAAAATAAATTGAACAGATGTATTTTATAATGTTGTTGCGAGCCATTAAACAACTATAAAATCATAGGATTGGGTAGACTTGGCAATGCAAGTATATTTTATTTACAGTTGTATAAACAAGATGATTCAATGCAAGATCATTACTTGAAAAGGTAAGAAAAACAAGTGATAGTGTGTGTTTGTGTATGTGTGTTTGTTTGTGTGTTTGTTTCATGCCAGTGAATCACAACTGTTGTTGGCGTGTGTTACTAGACATTCTCAGCTGCAGTCGTAATACAAGCGGTACAATCTCCTCAAACCTATCTACACCACATCTATTTACAGGGAGTGCTCCACACAGCTCAGCTGACTGTACACGGCAACAACACGCATCCAAAAACAAACCCAAGCACCGATAGTAACACGTAAGCATGCAAAGGCCGGAATGAGAACATGATCAGAAAGCAAACTCCTGGTTCGAGTTAGAAAACCAAATTCTGATTTGCACTTGGTGTAGTTGTTTCAAAGGTCATTATTAATTTTCTAAAGGCTGTGTAGATACTGTATTTGAAGTGAAAGTGGAGAAGTTAATATGTCTGACTGATGTTACTCTGTTTCTCGACTAATCGGTATTTTCTTATTTGACTGTTTGGGAGACGCCTCAGCATAAAGTGCTATGCAGTGCCAGAGAGCAGACACGAGGTGATTCAACAAACAGCAGTGGTTTCTCAGCTCCAGAAAATGGGAAACGGCCTGTTTTTACGCCTAACCAAGACCATGCTTTGAATTCACTCGGGGTTCCTTCGTGAAAAACTGTCCGGCGTTACGCCTGGACGAGGTTTTGCATGAAAGACCGAGTGACGGTTAAGTTAAAAACCTGGCCCTTTGATGCAGCCCCTTAGAGACTGGAAATGAGAAAGACTGCTGCGGCAGGAGAGAGGAAGAGAGAGGGCGCCCCCAAAAGCAACATGGCTCACGAATGAGAACATGTTCTCGTACATAAGAACACCAGTCTTAACTGTTTGATCAGATCTCCAAATATTCAGTGAGTTCAGCTTGCACCTTGCTTTGAATGATAGTTAAGCTTAACAGAATGTCTTTGAGTTCTTAGAAGAACACAAAAACATGCATTTGGTTGATAAGTACACAATTAAAGGGGAAAACAACTATAGAATCTGGTATACAGCCTTCAAAATAAAAATGTCATCATTCAGATACATAAAGCTCTTATTCATATACAAGCGCTCACATGCTCCCATCATCTTCACAAGTTCCTTATCCTTAGTGCCATTAATAGTGCTTCTCAAAGAAAGCAACATTTTCTAAAAACCTTTAAAGTGTAGATAAAAACATAGGTAGTTTGCATTAAAAAATAATTGATATCGATTGAAGCTTACAGTACGTCTTGTATTGCGGTATATGCTGTTAGGAAAATCACTATGGTATTTAAGCCCTAATTAAAGTGATATGTTAAGTACAGTACTTCCTTAAACTTAACTAACTAAACCTGGCTTGCTAAACTTATACAGCGGGTCAGGAACTTTGAACATCAAACATTAAGTCTCTGTGAGTGAGCAAAATGACAAAAAACAAGGTTAAATAAGTTTGCTAATAATATACAGAAGGAAAAGATTGTATATTTGAGTCAGATGGGTTCTTCTGTGCATGCTCAGGGACCCTACAAATATCTAATGCCAGGTAATCCTGACTGTCAAAAAGGGTGCAAGTTCAGTCAGACACTTCTTCAGCAAGCAAGTTTCCTCCGAAGCTTCCCTCGACTGGCGGTGAAATGAAAGCCTCGACTTGAGTGGTGAAGGGAACGAGGAGATGGCTTCTCCCTTCTCCTTCTCCCCGTCCACTTCTTCCTCTCCTTTTCTTTCCCTCGTCTCGTTTCCTCTCTCCTCGGGGAGCGGACCTCGGCGTCTCCCCTCTCTTTAAACCACGGTGCTGACAGACGGGTCAGACAAGTTGAGCTGGCCCGTGATGTCAGTAGGTGGGTACTGCTGCAGAGACGAAGAGAAATGGGGAGGGAGGAAGAAGACAGACAGTCATTTCTAGACAAAAGCAGCATTTGCCAGAACGTTAGCATACTTATCTAGACATTCATATCTTATTTTAAGAACACCTGTGCTTCATTTCGGCAGAAATAAGGAAGCATGAGGGTTCTCTAACCCCTCTCGGGCAAACCACAGTTTTGTTGTTTTATTTTGTTGGATCAGTTTGGATTTTTTGCTAAGGTTGTGCCTGAGGTGGGCTAGTTGGGAGAATACGTAAAGTCCGGAGTCTCGAGACAACAGCACATTTGAATCAGGCATCATTTGTTTTTCGGGTGATAATTTCCTGCCAAGGGAAAACAGGCAGGTCATTTATCTCCCCACAGTCATTTGTACGCATGCAGACAGGCGGCCCATTCTAATTTTAGCTCATGGACAAGAAGATGAATTTCTGAAGTTCAAAGTGCTGTTGTGCCGGACTCTTACGTCCATTCCCGGCTCCAATGTGCTTCTTATAAAGCAGAGTGCGTTGAATTGTTAGGCGTCTACAGTGCTGAGAGGGAAAAACAAGATCCCGTTTTCATGCAGGTGCTTAGTTTCTATGGCAACTGTGATTCTGCCTTGAGTATGTTGAGAGTGTGTGGTCTGACAGCCGTAAGCCATATTTTGCAGTGCTGAGGCTGCTTTTCCTGCTAACAAGTGCAAATATAGAAACAATCTCTGGTTATCATTGTGAGTGTAGTCGATTGCATCATACTTAGAGCTTGTAACATGCATTTCTTTATAGAATAGGCTCATGTTTTGGAACACAGATTGGGTCCAACTTGCCAGCATAATCCTGACTCACGGCACTATGTTGAAAAATCCTGTTTCAATAATCCAGTGTGCAAGAGAGCATCTTTTGTTTACTTAATGCATTACTAATGAATATTTTACGTTGCGTAACCAAAACACTGAAGAGTCTTCAGTGTACCCATCTTAAATGTACTTTTTGTTTGTCATTCTCAATTGAGCAAGATTTTAGGATCAACGTGCCTCTCTTATTAAGCCGATAGAGCCAATACATTCAAGCATACGAGCTTAAGAAGCTGTTATGATGCAACCAACATGCTGACAGATGGAGCGACATCCATTCTGAATTGAGAAACGTCGTATTTTCTGAGAGTCAGAGTGAATGTCCCTCATCTCCTTGACCCGCAGGTTGCATCATCATCATATGGCTTACAGCCCCCATGTGGGTCTCCTCATGTCTTGTACCTTGAGGGCCTGCTAACAGCGCGCCCTACTGGGGTCAAGTGGACCAGCAAAAAGAGAGACAGCTCTCTGACATCACAACTACAGGTAATGGTTATAAAGCTATGTATGCAACACAGCTATGGTGATTCTTCTTAGGATATAACTACAGAGGTTATTTCTGTTGCTACAGCTAGGACAGGTACAGTCGTCGGCATGCTTGCAGAGGGAGAGAGGAGCAGTGTGGCATGTGGGTGAGGGACACTGACACTCAAGTCCATTGATATCCATTAATATAAAAGAAGAACATTTATATAAAATCAAAAATAATGGTCAAAGACTGGGAATGGGAAATCTTGCGATTGGAGCATCTACACTGTTTTATTTGACCACTTTGAGCCATTTCTTCAGCTATGGCTCTCAAAACAGGCATCAGAAACCTTCTCCTAAAGATGACGTTCCCATACAATGAAACCAGATTGTCAATTTGGTTTCGAGGGAAACATTTATCGTGTTCGAAACTTTGACCGTAATACACCGGGAGAAAACACCCACGGAACGTTATTGAGAATGCGGTTTAGTTGTATGGGAACATGACTTTGTAGGAGACAAACATAGTAACAATGGCGATCCCACTCTTCTTCTCTTCATATGTGACCAATGCTATTGAGAAACCTCCAGGGGAGAGTAAAGGTGGTTCGATTCAAGGCAGAAAACATCGATTTGAAATAAAAGACAGTTAAAACAAGAGAAAGAGAGAAAGACATGAGATCAAATAAAAACACACAATAATAGTTTTGTTGTAACCCGTTAGTTTAGCTGACGTAGGATACGTCTCCCCTGGGAAGAAGCTTTTCCTTGAAGGTGTCTGTGCTATCTCCAGAGATCATTCTGCTTTTTAATGTCATGCCAGATTTGGACCAGCTATATGTGGAGGAACAGCTGGGCACAAATGAGTGCGGTTCAATGGTTTGTCAGAGTATTCCAAGTGTATGGAGTACAGTCTCCCAACTGCAACGAGCAGGACCTTTCAACTCAACTGTAAATGAGCGGAGAAAACCTGACACTCTCAATGTGCTGCAACAAAGGAGTCAAGCAAAGGTAAAGAGATGGTGGTTTAAAAATAAAGAAAGCATAGCTCATATTTGTAACACAGTGAGAGTCTAAGGCTTTGCAGTTTGGAACACAAAACATATAATTAAAGCATAAAAGAAGGCCGTCATCAACACCTGAAATATACCCTGAATAAGGCATGCACAGTTCGGATCACAAGGACACTGAAAAATAAACAAGAATTATGACAAAGAAAATGATCAAACCAAAAGTAAATTGATCAATAGAAATCCATGAGTGTAATCCTGAAATAGACATGTTGATAAAAAAAGAATAAGACATTAGTTCTCTTCCACACGAGCACCGGCCATCGCGACAACCTTGAAAATGGATTGTTTGGGGGGGAAAAAAATGACAAAACACCAGCGCATGCTTTTTCGAACCAAAAGCAAAGACAGCGGCTGAAACCCAAACAGAGGAAGTGGGAGGTGCAAAGAAACAATGGATATACGAAGGATCAAGCAAGTCAAAAAGACAGGACACGGACATAGATATATATCACTTGTACGTAAAGTACAGTACACACACACACACACCACAACGCCACCAATACAGCACACAATCGCCAGAATCCACGTCCAGACCATAGGCGGAGAGTAAGAGCAGCCCAAGACAAAACACCACTGGCAGACTGCCCCCCCCCCTTGATCAGGTCACTAATCCCATCAAAAGCCCTAAAAGACCCTGGCTTGCTCTCCATATTCAGAGCCCAGCTCCTGACCTGAGTTCCTGCCCTGATGCCCTCCAGCCTGTAAGAGGATCTACAGATGCTAAATGGTGATGGCTGATCGATGGTGAACGGACAGACACGTGGCAGAGGCCGCGGAGCCGTGTGGAAATGGTGGGTGAGGACATGGGACTCCCTCGCGGTCGGTATGGAGATGTAGGCAGAGAGGACAGAGGAGGAGAAAGGAGAGAAGTAGAGACAGAGGAGGAGGAGGAGTAAAGAGGGGGAAGATGTTGCTTCTTCGTCTCCTTACCGTGTCTTTGGAGGACCTACGTCTCTTGATGCTGGAAGCCAGGTTGGTACTGATGGACCTAAAAGAGGCTTTCTTTTGGGGGTCGGGCTCTGCTCTACCACTTTTCCTATCCTAAAATGAATATATGTAGAATCATTATTCATGTCCTCTGGCCAGGGTGACAACCGTGGTTTCACCCGTTCTGTTTTTCCCACCAATACCAACACCACCCTAGTCAATGAGCTTATTGTATGTGGTCTAAATAGAGAGAGGGTCCTTATGAGAAAGACTACAGCATTTGGAAATATCAAATGCGCAAAGAGGGAGAAAGAAAGGGATAAAGCCTGTTAGATGTGAGAGTGGAAGTAGTCTTTTCAGTCTGAATGAGGGCATTGGTCTACATTATTACACTGGGACGGCACAAGACGGCCCGGTAGCCTTCAAGAAATGTGCTGACACATTCACTCGACCCCCTTCAAATGCATTGGAATGAGTGATGACTAGTAAAGATGTCAGTGGGTGTGATACCTACGTTACACTTCTAAATATATTCTGCCTGAACACAAAGATTCCACTTTCTCATCTCAACAAACAAGCAAATTTAAAATTGGATCAACTAAACAAATATAACTATATGCAGTTCTTTCAAAACAGAGATAGAAATGAAAAGAGAGAAGAATTTTTAACCGTATCCTTAAAAGATGGCCCTCATACCATCAGAGAGCCCAATAGCTATTCTTAACAAAATAAATAATAGTGTTTGTGTGCAAAATAAAAACTCATATTAAGGTATTCTTACATCCTGAGTCTCTAGAGAGGAAGAGGGCTGCATAGGGGGAGAAAAGGAAAATAAAATAAATTTCCATCCACTTGATCGTTATTACTTTAAAAAAGATCCTTAAGCAAAAGCCAAGGGAACCAAAAAGAGCGAGGTGTTTAAAGAAGACTTAGCAAAGCAAACATCCACATCCAAAGCCAGGCAAGTATAAAAACGTTGAGCTATAGTATCGGAGGCCATAAAATGCATATCAAAGAGGGAGAACAGCAGCGACAAAAAGTCAGTAAGTTAAGCCCATTTAAAGTCATTATACCTCAAAGCGGTATAATGGAAATTCACCCCACACGCAAGGGAATGGAATGGAGAATGGAGAAAAGTGCATTTAAAAGAAATGTATAAAGAAATGATCACGCTACTTCAGCTGCAAAATATATTCTTTATCCGAGTTAAAGTGCAAAAAACAAAATATTTTCTATTCTCTATTTCTTAAAAAAAAAAAAAAGCGTTCTAGGATGGATGTTATTAAAGTATAGGTGGAGGATGGGTGAGTAGTTGCAGGGGGGGAGGCCCTTCAGCCGGGCGGGGCAGTGTGGTGTGAATTTCAACATGCCAGAACGTTTTATGGATGGAGAGAGGGAAAAAAGGAGGAAAACATAGAATAATTAAACATAAAACAAATAGCATGACAAATCAATCCTGGCCAGCACTGGCCCCCGCAGTTCATCCTTTTTCATCAGGTCACATGACTAGGCTCTTTTAGGGCACCGTTATATCACCCCGCCAACCAGCACTTTCTCTTTTTTTTCTAATGACATGGTGGCGGGGAGGATAGATGAGCGCCGGCAGACGAGTGATTGGTACACCACATCACTCGATTTTATTGCAGGTATATAAAATAAAAGTATTTTCCTGTTGAAAGATGACATCTCATGTTAGTAAATGGAGGAAGTGCCACTAGCTGTATGACTCTTGGTTCAGGAACCAAGGTGACGTCTCTTCTTGTAATCTTTACTTTCCTTCATATTTCACACGTGTGCGAGGCGGCAGTAGCTCAGAGCCCTGATGAGGAGCTGCGTGTGCACAGTCCGTACATGCACTGCATGCTGGACCATCGGAAGGAGAGCGAAATGGTGACTCGTACAGTGTTGTTTCTGGTCCGAAACCAAAGCGAGCCGCTGCAGGGCTTCATCATTAAATACCATATTCATCATCATGAGTTTTTTGTTTTCATCCCAAACTGACTTCAGTTTCTGTCTCCTTCAGACGGTGCACTTCTGAGTAACCTCTGTTATTAAAGGGAAGACTGGAAGGCAGACCTGTAGCCTCGTAGAGATGTAGTGGTCGGCAAAACCTTCTGCACCAGTGATCACGCTAGAGATCAGTAACATAAATCTATATGATGTACATTTATAGAACAGCCTATACTTTTTTTTTTAACCAATGCAATGCATCATTTGTGATAGAAAGAAACATACAGAGTGCTTTTATGTGTAATTGTAAAATACTTTTTTTTCAACTAACTCAATTTTCAATTTAGATACAAGACTACAGCGTTGGGCATGCCTCTGTAGGAATGCCTTCATTCATTTTAGACAGAAGACACGTTGTAAGTGTTACCAACGTGTTTATGAGACCTAGCAAGATTGCTTTAGTGAGTTTTATATCTGTATTAACTGATTTCTTGTCCACTTTATGGGAAAGGAAAAAAGCTGTGACACATTATCCCCTTGTTGATAATGCAAAGTAGTTAGTAATCGATTGCATAATACATGTACAGCAGATACAGAACAACATAAGCGTGTATTGGATGAACGTAAATCCAAACTTCACTGTTCTTTTTGATTTGCATGGATTACTGAACGAGCCTATCGAGCATACATAATGTCCCTCAAAAAGAAACGTTCCAACCAAGAGATCCAACACTACAAGCCAGAAGGATAAACAAAATGAAAATAAAGAGACACTAAATGATAACACAGAGATACAGAGCAACTACAAAGAGACATTAATGACTACAAAGAGATCCAGAGAAATCCAAAGAGACAAATGACTACAAAGAGACACTTAATGACAACAAGAAGAGGCAAAGCAAATGTAAAGTGGGATAGTGGTGGTCTAATGGATAGTGAGGTGGGCTGGAGATCAGAAGGTTGTGAGTTCAAATCCCACCTGGAACACCACCACTAGCGTCCTCTAGAGTAAGGCACTTAGCCCTTAGTTACTCCAGGGAGAATGTCCCTGTAATTGGTAATTGTAAGTTGCTTTGGATAAAAGCGTCAGCTAAATGAAATGTAATGTAAAGTTTGTGTGTCTTGCTCCTATATGTAGGAGAGGCGTTTGGGTCTGTTGCATGTCTGTTTCCAGGTTCTCATAATCTCACAATGTTTGTACAGAACATCCGTTACATGTTGTAAATTAGACACAGATTTAATCTTAGATTTTAAAATAGCTTAAAAAGGCTGTATTTATTATCAGAATATAAAAAGGTGCTTAATGAAGGTAAGTTAGACTACCCCCACTACATCTCTGTGACTACAGCTGCTTAAAGAATGCTTTAGGCATGCCATTATTACCATGCATGCACCTTTATATTTTTGTAAACTTATATGATGAGGGCTTTTAAGCAGTATCAGCATATAGAGGATGGGAGTGCATAAACAGATATTGTTAGTCAGAAGTGCAAGTTCTCTCAGGTTACGCCTCATTTGTTTACAGTTTTGAGGGTGCACAGTACTACACCCGCCTGAGGCAGTAGAAGCACACAATGGCATTCAAACACATTCAACTATGGACTCCAGGTTTCAGTGCTTGCTGCACTAAGGAAGGAAGAGGGCCACATAAACTGTGATCTTAGATTTTCCATCGTGATGAGCTTGTGTCCTACATGACCAAGTTGTCGTTTTAAATTTGTGGAAATTAGATCACGGTGAATAATCTAATCTGTGCACCCAAACTGTATGAATAATATTCTGAATAGAACATATTGTCTGAGCTCAACTTGACTTTGTAGACTCCATGTGTGCTCCTTGCATGAGACTCAATCCATTACCGCGGTTATATTTAGAGAAAGATTGTGTGTATTCTGGCTGCAGGGCTCACGGTGACGCTCGATAAGCAAGATGAGCATGCATGAGCCGCCTTTGTTCAGCGATGCATAGAAATCGACATGATCATCGCTGACAGGAGTCTGAAGCGCGAGGTCTACGGGCAGTTGTCCCTTTCCTTTCCCACCCTGCAACTTCTAAAGCTATCCAATCAGGGAGTGAAAGTGTAAAAAAGAGGAGGAGGGGGTGCTCCGACGCTCCACAGCCCCATTTGATTGCATTAGGAAACGGGGGCAAATCATGTTCTTTGCCGGCTGAGTGAAGGACCTTACTGATTGATTATTTCTTAAAGGGTTGGTTCACTCAAATTACGAAAGAGAAATTGATTGCAGAAGATTTTGTTTAGGAGGGATAGTATGAGTAACAGCACAGAAGCTAAGGAATGTGGGAGGAGGCAGCGGCAAACTTATTTTTAGCCACCTGAAAAAGGCCAAACTAATAAAGATCAATATCAGTATAACTGTACATATACTGAGAATGTGTGTACTTTACTTGACAGCCATTTATGAATAGTGGCTAATGCTGCTACTTATGCTCTCTTCAAATCCAACAGACTCTATTGAGAAATAATACATGTTACCTTGCTGAGCACAAACGTTACAGGTCTACTTCTGCCTTGATTGGTTCATTTGTTTGGTTATGGTTTGACAATTTACCCAAACTCTCCCTTTCAAACACCAAAGGGGGTGCGTGACTGTGATTCGCTAAAAGTATTACACTCACTAAACCTCATAAAAGCCCACTTCAGAAAATCTAAGCTATCTCTTTAAACCAAAGCTATCTGCATGGCCAGACACAGTTGGACAAGTAGAACGTTATATATATTTATAAATGTGGGTGAGCTGACCCTTTAAATTGAAGCCTGCTTCTGCTTGCATGAAGCCCCCGTCATGCAGGATAAGTTTCGAGGCGTATTTGGTGTCTGCATAACGCACACTGCACTTATTAAAGAGACACACTGTCACATTTACAGTTCTCAAAATACTGGACGTGGCAATGCAGTGTGATTGAGTGTGGGCATTGATTTTAATCTTTATGCTCTATTTGCATTGTGAGCTCCTGGCTGCTGTCAGTATGGCCTTCAGAGTGAAAGCAATCAATGAGGACAAAATCAAAGTGCATCAACCGGACTGTAATCACTGTTTTTAGGATATTTCTGGCTGGACATTTGCTTATTATGGTAGGCTTTCCATGTCCACGTCATCTGACCTTATGAAGTGTGTAAGCGCCACAGCAGCAGCTTGGAAAATACTATATAGCTCATGCAATGGACGCATAGGAGGTGAAGTTTTAGTCGGGTGGCCTTCAGGTTAGAGGGTCGCAATGCTAATTATCTTACTGTTAATCTAACAGCTAGAGATGGCATGGGGGTGGAGATGGTTCTGCTAGTTAGTTACATACTAATGAGGGGGTCCCTCCCATCGCTTGACTTCCAGAGACCTCCTTACTGTCCTGCAGGCAGACACAAGAGACACGTTGGCCTCTAGGAACTGTGATCTACACGGTGGCCACTGAGGATGCTTTAAAGTGCATGAAGGCATCCGAGATCACAGTTTCTCAGATTGTGATCTGGCAATCTGACCACCACTCAAGTGCAAAATGAAAAGCTTCGAAAGAGGCTGAGAGTCCAATCGATCCCCCATTAGTAGGGGGCTCTGTTGGCTCTCTTGCAACCAAGTCTCAGCCTTTCCACCCTGGGTGTGAGCGAGCAGAGGGGATCGATCTTACCTGCAGGTTCTTCCTCCAAACATTGACCGCCGCAAAGGCCAGCTGCATCTGCTTCCTGCGGGCGTCTTTATGGCGCTTATAGGCGATTTCAATGAAGATTAGGAAGATACCTGCTGCAATCCCACCGGCCACCAGCATGAATACCCCTGTTAAGACGGACAAACAAACACAGAGCAGAGAAAGATATACGTTAGATGCTGATCTATCACGCTCCCACTGATCGTGAATGCATGGTCTCCCAGTCATGATCAGCGGTCCTTTTCAACCAGCTCCTTTTGATGGAGGCAGCTGCAACCCACACAATATGAATTGAAGTCCACAACCACACACGTCACGGCACAAGATACTATACGGCACATTTCCACAAGGCAACCACGCCGACACTAACACAACGATATTGTAAAGGTATTGGACAAAAAAGGGCTACAGTACCTTACCACTGCAGTTTTTGTCCAATCACTTTTAACGCTTTTTCTATGCCTTATGGACCATACCTGCCATGTTTTCAAAGGTGAGTGTGGCTGGGGCATTGCTCCTTGAGTCACACTCCTGGTATCTCACCCAGGTTTTATCTAGGTCTTCCATGAAGCCATTCTCATGAGAACTGCAAGGGGTTGGGGTTGGTAGAGAGAGAGGTAACAAAGTTAATACACGCTGTGATTGGCGCAATACCTGAGTTGCCTACTCCCAGATAGCTACACAAATGAGACAGAGACAGCAGGACAGGTGCACAGACAAACATAGACAAACAGACAGATAGGGAAGGAAAGAGGAGATACAGAGATATAAGATGTGACATAAGGCAATGTATTCAATGGTTAATAAAAAAGGTCAATACCTGACCATGAAATCATACTGATAAGAAACAAAAACAAAAAGTCATACGAGTAATGCAGCTTCGGCTGGGACAGACCTGAGAATGGCCAGGGACACATTCTGTTTCCAGGGGCTGTCCTTGCGCATGCCTATGCCAAAGCCCGAACGGAAAAACAGCTCTCCCGTGGTCACCAGGTCGCACTTCTGCGAAGCTTCAAACTCCAGCACCGCAGAGTCCCAGATGAAAGCATGCAGCTTGCTGTGGGGGAGGGGAAGGGAGGAGGAATAGGAGGGAGGAGGTAGGAGGGGAAGGAGGGGGTTACGGCGCAACAGTACAATGATTTACATACACATTTACGGCTCCCACCCCTCTCTCTCTCTCGCACACCAGATCGTGTGTGTCACACAGCGTTTACCAGCAATCTCTACCGCTCTTATGGCCCAAATGAAATCCAATGCCAGATGGGTGAGGGCACGTCCCCCATTGGATTCCCCCCATCTGAAAGATGTTCGTCTTGGTACAACCTGAAAAAGGGTGCTTCTTGACTCAATGTTAGCTTAACCTCACACTTGTGCCAATGCTGTTGACACGTGTCTTGCTCCTGTCCCTGAATCTTTCTTGGCTGGGCAATGGGCCCGGATCAGAGGGAGCGCTGCAGTAAGTCCTGCCATCTCCGTCTGAGCCAAAGGTCCATGTCCCCCCCCCTGAGCTGACTGGACTGACCCTGGTCTGTGTGTCTGATAAATCGAGCAGCCGGCCGACACTAGCTGTTGTCGGCCCGGCCTGGCCGAGACTCACTTGTCACGCACAGCCTGGATAGCCTCGGCGGCACTCTCATAGTTGTGCTTCTCCATGTGGCGGTACATGGTGCTAAGCTCCACCTGCCGCCGGAAGTAGATGTCCACGGAGCTCTGCTTCACCGTGGCGTAGATGAACTTGTCCGATGGGTTTCTCAGCTGGATTCAGAGACCGGGACAAGACACAAACAGTCGAGTCATGATTACTAATTGCGAATAACAAATGTAATTTAAGACATATTTTTGTGCGGTCCACTGAAAAGAAAGAGAAACAAATGGAGCAAGATACAATCTGGGACCCCATCTGCTCATGTCTGGGAATTGTATTGGTTGTTTAAAATCAGCTTGTTAACTGGCTTCAACCTGGTCTTTCTCCATCAACTCCATTATTGCGTACAGTAAACAATTAATCAGCACACCGAAGAGGAGGTCTTGGCCGAGATATCCACTGTTTCACCAGTAACTGTTACATTGGTCCTAATACCGCCCGTTACACACCCTTGGGTCATTGATGCCGGTGATGCGCTCCTCAGGTCGGTCCAACACCAGGAAGGCAGCCAGGTTGGCAGTATAGGATGCCACAATTATCATGGCAAATCCGGCCCACACCATACCTAGGATTCTCGCTGAGAAGCTGCGCGGTGCACCTGTGTGGTGAGTTAAAAAAAAAAAAGGATAAGAGCTTTTACTACTTTAACAACTACTACTGCAAACAATGAACCATCTACCTTAATATAAAAACGTGCATAACTTTACATAGAAATACAAATATAGCCCTCTAAAAATACCAGACATTAAAAGGAAACTGGAAGACAAATGAAACAAATCATTAGAACAGGTGTAAGCTGTTTAAAGATGGGATCTGTCACTTTCTTTCTCAACACAATTTAATTTGAAAGTTACTAATTTGTCATCCTCAAAGAAAAACATGACAGTCAGCAAGGCATCGCCTGGAACTACAAATGCCTTAATTATTCTAACTCTGAAACTGTGTAAAACCAAATTACTCAACAGCATAACAGTGCTTTGGCAGAAAGGCTACATTTACTTGCGATTACATGAGGGTTTAGAGATTTTCAGGAATGACTTTCCTTTATAATCTTACCTTCTCCAATACCGGAGTTCAGCAACACTCCCCAGGAGAACCACATCGCAGATGATAAGGTGAGGGCATCTTCTTCTTCTTCTTCACTGTTTACTTTAAATCTTCCAAACGGGCTAGAGGGAAGAAATTGGGAGGGTTGCAGGAGATAAAATGAGAAATCGCATAGAACCTGTAGAGTGGAAAACCCTGGCGACCCCAGGCAGGGAAGGGAACTGAACATGAGCGGGCAAAGCAAGTAGGAAGACGAACTGGGAAAGGAAACAGACAAAGACAGGGAGAGAGCAGTGGGATGGTTGGAGCCGATCTTCACCTCTTTCTGCCTCCGTGTCCATACCGAGGTAAGATCTACAGCGCTCAGGAGTGCATGTACACACATTTCTCACACACACATTCACCCATTCAGTTGTGATTACACGTAAACACACACATGGGCACACGCATACACACAGATGTCCCCCTTGTACCTGAACCGGTCTAGTAGGTAAAGCATCACCGCCACCACATGCACCGAAAGACCCACCAGCAGCCACAGCGTGCTTTGGAACGGCTGCATGAACGAGTCCAGTGTACTGCGAGGTATTTCCTGAAAACACACATGGCAATTGTCATTCAATTGGACCTACAACTTTGATTACATTTGCATATTATTGTCACAGTGAACTTCAAGGTGGCATTTAATCAAAGAAACATGGTCATTGCAAGTGTTGACAGTAGATAGATACACAAGGGATACAAATCTTTTCACAATAGAGCTATACATTTCTCCTAATAGAGCATCAAATGGACTAAATGAAGACACTTACCTTTTTAACAAGGATGGTGAGACCTTGATATTTAAAGGGCTTGGAGAATTCGATGTACTGGGCTCGTTCGTTGTTAATAGTCAGCGGGGCTACAATCATGTCAGCAAGGCCCCCCAGGAGCTCTCCCATCATGCCATTCCACTCTTTCTTGTTACTGTTGTTCACCTGAAGCCCCAAAAGGAAAGTGTTAAAATGAGAATCAGATCCTTCTGTCGTCTAGACCACAGAATGTTTGCAGACTTTAAGGATTTAGGGTAGGTCAAGTGGGGATATAAGTTCTTAAGACGTGCTTCAAAACTTCAAAACTGGCTCTGGGGATCATAACAGAGCTTGCTTATTTTCAGGAATCAATAAGATCATGCACTGAAGGACACCAGAATTGTAGAGTATCGTGCTCATCCGTACGGTTTCTCTGGGTTAAAGATTAATGCTTCCACAGAAAGCCTGTTTAGATTAAATATAAGTGGAAACTCGGTTGATTACTCTTTGTAGGTTCATCGCTACGAGCGACCCCTTTCAAGTTTGTCAAATAGATTTTCATTTGAATGATAGCCCTTTTAAGGGTTTGTGCAAATTGATTTAAGTAGAGGACTATTACGTTTTATTGCTAACCCGTCCACATTAAGATTCTTTAACATAAGTTACAAAACAATATTTATTCAGGGGTAATATTTAAGGATATTGTAAAACATGACTTATTGTCAACACCTTACCTGAATGAACAAGCCCTAACCAATGGGCAAACCCATAGATCGACTACATTCGTGATTTAGCAAACTAATAAATAGTGTATGATGTATAATTCTTCCGTGTTGATGCTAGTCAACTGTTGAGGCTCAAATCCTCAATTTACCTAGAAAATATCCAACCTTTATTCCTTCTATTGTTAGCCAATGTTAGCTAAGCTATCGTTAGCTCAAAAACGTGAGCTAAACATAATGTGCTAGCTAACTGCAAATATAAGTTAGCAAACTGTTGAGGGGAAAATGTCTGTCAATATTTGTGCATACATAAGATGAAGTATTTTGCCAATGAAAACCAATCTGCAAATCCTAGTTGACTAAAACACTCATGGTGATGGCTGCTCAGTGTTTAAAGCTGACACCAGTAGACCTGCTGGACTTTTGATACCTGGGGTCTCCGTTTTATGACCGCCTATTGCTTCAGCTCTGAATAGTTGTTAGATCACTACTGTTAGTGGAATAAAATAGGGAGATTAAAAAGAAGTTAGGTATTGAATGTGAGGATTTGCGTGCAATATGTGCCTCATGCAAACATACAACAAAGAGCGCTGTAAAGGTCAAACTAACCCTCTCCTGTGTTCCAAATTTCCCATCGGCCACCAGGTGCACCTCATAGGTGAAGTTCATGGTCATAGCCAACTTGATAAGGAGATCAACACAGAATCCGTAACAACATTGGGGAACAATTGGGCGTCCTGTAATAAAACCAGCAACAGTTCAAAGTTACAATCACTCTTAATGCAACACGTACGTTTGTTAATCTAAAGGCGGCGAACGAAGACGGAACGAAATGTATGACACTGCGGACGACCACACACAGTCACACTGTTGCCAGAAACACAAACACCAAGCATGTCCTAGCATCCCCACAAACACACATTCTGAATGGCACACTCAGCTACATGCATACATATATAGATACCTACTGCATATATATGTATGCATCTCCAGTGGGTGTTTGGCGGGTGCAGTAAAAGCACAGAGATAATATAAACGTCCCTGATAGGTTACCTGGGATGGTCTCATTGGGCCCAGTGCAGATAACCTTTTTTATTAAGACTCCATTTAATGTCATTTCCTCGTGGCATGTTCCATCCGGTTGAGTTGGTTTCACATACACAAATGGCTCCTGGTGAATCGTCACTATCTACAACAGATGGGACAGAAAGCTGTTTATCACATAGACAGATATGGATCTGTTCAGATCCTGAGGGACTTTAGAGAGAGAGAGAGAGAGAGAGAGAGAGAGAGAGAGAGAACATGCATGGAAAACCCCAGCAGATACACAAATACCCATGTACAAACTCCCAGATACACATGGACGCACACAGACGGATGAATGTAAAAATAAGTGACAAGGATACAGATGAGAGGTTCTTTGGACGCCTAAGACAAATTTGAAGAGATCAGAAGTCATGGCAAATATATCACAGCATTTCTTCACCCCCCTCGGAGAAACAAGTGTAGGCGAGCTGTCCAACACGAGTATATCAGCTCAGGTCTGGATCTGTGTGGACAAGAATGTCAGATTTCAGCAGCAAAGCAAAGGCGCCCTACCTTTAGTCGAGTGGACATCTGGAAGCCCTGTGGTTTCTCCGTCTCTCCTCCAGGCCAGATGATCTTCCGCTGATTGTTCATTACCACCTGCGGATGCCACACACAGTACAGTAGCATCGGTGAGTGCTGACAGAGGCGTGGTGCTGATGAGGCTCCAGCACTGGGGGTGAGCACCACTAATGAGTCAGCTTTATATAAGTGCAGCTCAGCGGCTTCTTTATTTACTTCATAAACCTCTGACTTATACCGGAGGGGTTCAGGAACTTATATTAATCACCCCTATGAGCAGCAGAGTGAAGTGCTGATCCTCGCAGTGCGTGCTTTCGCTGTGTTTGCATTGCTGGCCTTCTTAAATATGCAACATCGACTACAAATGAGTTTCATTTCATTTGACAGATTCATCTCAACACAAGGTCAACAAGCTTGTTTTCCCCAATATTTCAGAAAATACACAGATTAAACCCAGATATTCTATGTGAAAGACACTGAATATTCTCTATGATTATAGTGTCATAGACTTGCAAGAAAAAACTAAAATAATAGTACTCGTTTAAACAAAAACAAAAACGAATCAAATGAATCAAATTAATTGTGTTATGCCAACAATTGGAGTGAAGCACACTTGTTATATAACAACAAGTTGACAGCTATGGGGGTACCCCAGTTGATGAGTCTTAATATGCCAATATATTTCATGCTTTTATTATTAATGCACGCCTGTTCTGAAGGCATTCAATGCTTGTTTAAACTTGCATGATAGGTGATGCAATCCAGGGAACATTGTGTACTTGTTCCTTTGTTTCTCATGTTATATTACAGTGATAGGGTTAAATAAATTCACATACAGGATATTTATGTTCTTCCACTGATTAAAAGTCAATTTGTTTTTGTTGTTAAGTCAAACTCCAAACATTTCTTACATTGTTCTTTTCCAAAAGGCACTCAAATCTTGAATGTTGTCGTCAAGCCCTTTGATTTATGTGCACCAATATCAGAAATCACAAATGTGCCTCGTGGGGGCTTGTTGGCACCTTGGCTTTTATATTGAAACAAATGGAAAACAGCGGCTGCCTGAAAGGTAACTTCGTCGTCTGAAAAATGAGGTTGTGCTTTGTAAAATGCTCGGCAATAAAAACAACATTTTTACCTACTTAAGGACTCATGAAGTCAATTGTTAGGCTTCATTTTCAGTAACATGCAGCTCCTGCTTGCCATCGAGGTTTGATTCAAGACAACAAAAACACTTAATTTCATACGTTTGCAGTCATTGCTTTGCACACCCCTAATGTTGGTGGTACTGACATCATCCAGCTGAGACACACTTTAGAAAGGGTAGTATGTTTAACTTGTACGGTCGTTTCCAAACATGTAGCAATAAAAAAACATGTCATATTTGCAATAACTTTCACAAATCCACTGCGACACACTGCTGCATCTTGTGTGGGCTCTGGCTGAACTGCAATGTTTGTCCTAAATTAACTGTGGTGTACTAAAGATAGAAAACTGGAGCTGCATGTCCAGAACAAATGTTCAAAAAGACCGGATATGACCTAATTCTCAATAAGAATAAACTAGGGAATAAACTTAGAAAATGCTTTTCCTCAATCATTGACTAAATGGTAAACCTAACTTTGCGTCACCGTCCATCACCTGTGTTCCGTTGTAAATGCCGACTTGAACGAGTCGAGTCTTCTGGTAGTTGAGGATGCTGTAATGGGCGTACTTCCTGTCCCCGTCGTCATTGAACTCCACGCGACCTGTGAGGCCCTCGGGGTATTTAGACGACATCAGCACCCTGGAGAGAGCAAATGAAAATGGTTATCTGTGTGAACGAGCACATGTGTCCATACATCGATGTAGTGTGTCACCTATTAGTTACGCTGCAGTGCATTTTATTGCGATTGGTTCGGCACAAGGCTCTCAGGCTAGTGCATGTGGTAAAATGACTGAATATGATGAGTTGTTATTTGCAGCTTTAAGGTAATTGACGTGAAATTCATAAGAAACTGAGAAAATATATTTTATCATTTTAAAAACAGCAGTTTTTCATCGGGATTGAATGCGTCTGGCGAAATGAAGTCTTAAAATGAGTTTACGTTATACATGTTTTTTTTCTGCCACTTTTCCAAAAGCATTTTCCTGGTTTAATAATTCTAAAATACAATTAAATGTCAAGAAATGAAATCAAAACTCAAACGACAACAAACGATACATTTGAAATACGATACTATGCCTTTTACATCAGTAAAGAAAAAGAAATGACCTAATTCCTCACGGCTGTGTTCATGCTTACCGTTTAAAGAGCGGCCCTGTTTTCCAGATGTTGGTGTTGCCCACACATCCTTTCGGGGGTTCAGTGATATTCTCCTTCTCAAAGAGCTCCTGGATGGACTGAGCCACCACAGCCACCGCATCATTGATATGCGCCGACTCATTTTTCCCGTTGATGAGCTGGAGGCCGATCAGACCTGAGACCAGGCCAACAACAACAACAACACATAATCACTGACCAGAGCACAGACGGCCTCTCTGGTTCCTTTTGCAATGCACAAAGTGTAAAATAGGGCCGCCGGTTTAGACATCCTGAATAAAGGTCATACATCAGCTGCATGATCCATCTTCGTTGCCCTTTAATCTAATAACCCGTCTGAAAATATCAATATCTTGTCATTTACGAAACGAGGCAGCTGAAAACATGGATCAATTTGACGATGTTGCCACTGATGACCTTTTCAAAGCATGTGTAAAGAGTCCCTTGAAGTTGGATCTTTATTTTTGTATTAACGACCTACCAACTAAGGTTTGGGATTCAGCACAAGCAAAGCATTATTTGTGTTAAGGAAAAAAAGAACAAAAGGACCTAAATTTAATCCAACAACAATCCAACTTCAGCTAAGTTTTCTGATTGCAAGCAGGTCCGTCAGCCTTGCAGACTCCCGGAAGAAGCTGCAGTGGAGGTGGAAGAGACGGGACATGGACGGGGACAACAAACGCTCTGCAGGGGTTGGTTGTGTTAAGAGTGCCCGGGGGAAAAAGACGCTGGACGTTTGTGACCACAAAGTGATAAAATATTGTGAGTTACGAAAAAAGATCCAGGGAGTAGAGACAAGAAAGGCTGAGCTTACCATTCTATCAGTTATGTGTTGAAAAAACGTTGTAGTTCGTTAGAAACCATATATGTCACAAATAGCACAATGATCTGACTTATCCGCAACTAAAAGTGCACCGTCGATACACGGCTCATTTAAACCTTTAAACACAAAGTGCTTAAACATTTAAATGCTTAACACACAACAGGCAGTTATACAGATAATCATGTAAAGCATCCATAGTTAATCCCTCTAATCCTTATGTGTTATGATCGGCCTCTGAGTAGAGTCCAGGGTTAACTGGTGCATTCTCGCTGATCTCTCTGGATGAACATACCGTCTGGCGCCTCGCTCAGGGCTTTACCCGACATCTCCCGCTCGCCCACCAGCCACACGTACCCCGAGCCCGTCATGTTGAGGAAGCGGGCAGCCTTGTACACTGCAGCAGCGTCCTCCTCACTGGAGTTTGACAAAAGATTGTTTCTTTGTTTGGTTGACATCACAGTATGTGGAATGAAAGTGGCAATGTTGTGTTCATTTCTATGAGGGGGTTGATTAATGCATGTCCAACTAATTATAGCTGCTTTTTGTGAGAGAATATTTCTGTCCTTACTCCTAGGAGTCTAACCTTTTCTTTGTGTTGACGTTTATGGCCAACCCTGAGTCTGTTATCTGTCTTAAGGAATGGGAGGCTTCAGCTATTGTTGATATCCAGTGTTATGACCGGGCAACTATCAGTCACAGAGGGTTTTATGACTGTGAGAACGCTGGCTTCTAAGCACCACAGACAGGTGATTCAGTGTCTCCAGATGTTGGGGCTATCTCCAGTCCCCCAATATGTTGATTAACTCTCTGTAAGCTAGTTAAAAGGTCTATCGAGAGAGAGGCTGGGGAGAATGTATGTGGCAACCCACCCGTGCATTCAGAACCTCTGGCTGCTGTGACTTGTGATGTGAAATTATCTGGCCGATACTTGTAATGAAACACCAGTGTTTGACATCAAAGCTCCAACTCTCCTCGTGTCTCTCTGACTCTCCATTGCTGCAGAAGTTTCCCTTACAGTTACTATTAGTTCTTAATGAAATTGATACTGTTTGACTTTGTAACCTAACAATACATTGAAGTACTTTTACTGTGTATTTATTAACAAATCCTCTGTCAAAGTCCCCTGCTGAGAACAAAATCAAGCCACTTCTGCTAAGTTTGATGAGGGAATCTTTTTTGATTGCCATTAGTTCTTCGTGAGATTGATCCTGTTGGACTCAGTACTACTGAAACTACCCCCACAAGTACTTATTGTGTACTTTTCCCGTAATCCTCTGTCAATGTCCCCTCCCGACTACAAGAATGCATGTTTTTCTTTTAATAAGCGTTACAAAACATTTCTTCCTGAGACTGATATTGTTGGAGAGAGTATTTTAAGAGGATGGTAGACATGTCTATATACAGGACTGTCTCAGAAAATTAGAATATTGTGATAAAGTTCTTTATTTTCTGTAATGCAAATTTAAAAAAACAAAAATAGTCATACGTTCTGGATTCATTACAAATCAACTGAAATATTGCAAGCCTCCTGAGACTGCCAAGGCACACANAACTATAATATTAGTCAAATATGAAGAAGTTAAACTTTAAACATCCATGACTTAAACACTTTATCCAGGATCAAAGCCACATAGCTGCACCTGCAAGGTGAATACAGAGGTAAACGAATGCGTACATTAACGGGTTTATGATATCACTGACCCGTCTAAGACACGAGTGGATCTTACTTTAATTACATTTGACTCGAGTGTTTCGTCAACTTAATGTGTTGCTTAAAATAATACTTCTGCATACAGTATGTGACACTGTAAGTGTTTTTGCACGGCCAGATACGGCTCAGCTGACTCAGATAAGGAAATATATGATACATTATGATGTGATATGCCGCGGACTGTACTTAATGTTACTCTGATCCGTTATGTTGTGACAGATATTTAAGTAAGCTTTCTTAACGCTAATGTTATAATAGTCAGATTGCTCTGAAGATGGGAGGTGATATTCTATTCATTTTCACGTTCACACAGTCGGTGANGCTGATCCGAATGTATAGGTAAAAACCATATTATGCGTTTTCATCAATAAATAAATGGCCACATTTTTTTTAGCGTGCGCGCTAATGCGCACTCGCATGGATTGGGGGCCCACAAATAGATTCTTTCATGGGGCCCAGAATTTCCAGCTACGCCCCTGCTCACAATGCCACGCAATGCGAGATCTGCTATTTTCAAAAGTGCACAACGAGACTACAAGCTCACAATGCCACGCAATGCGAGATCTGCAATTTTCAAAAGTGCACAACGAAACTAAATGGATGGATGCAGGAAAAGAAGTGAAGTTATAGTTTAGTTTGGCATCTGATTTAGGGGATTAAACAATACCCTCGTTGTATTTGTAACCTGGTGGTTACTTACTTGGTCGTCACTAGGGCACTTTTAATCGTGTTGCTGCGTGCTGCTGCACCACACACCCGCCGTGGCCTGTCTGACTGACTGACTGACTGTCTGCTCTGCGCGCTGCGCATTCACGTTGAGAGCAGGGAAGGGAGGGGCTGCAGCCAGGGCACGTACGGGAGTGCCGCGGGGCACGTGTGGGAATGTCTGACAAAATTACAACGCGCATTTGGGGCATTGTTGTATATATTAGAAGCGTTTAATCCAGAATTGATCGATGTTACCATGAGCCACATACATTACACTGTAAAAAAAAAAAAAAAATAAAAAACGAACTTTCAAAAGGGCACCTTGCTGTCCAGAGGGCAAGACGGGCAGGTGCTCAAGCACTACCTAGAGTCTATGTGTGCACGTCTCTGATAGAGAGTGCTGTACACATATTCAAGCTGTCTTTAAAAGTTGCCCCACAAATGAATAATTTAAATGTTTGCATTTAGATTGGAACATGCATCATTGTTGCAGCAAACGCTTTCTGACATCCTGCAATTCATTGTCAAAACATTGTGGAAAACTGAACTTCCACACACTATAGATCATACATAGAGTTGAGGGATAGGATTGTGAGTCTATTTCTGACCGCTCAAAAAAATGAATTGGGTTTCAGACAACCGAAGTTATCAGAATCAGAATGTATTAGTCCTACAGCGGGGACATTTACAGTGTTACAGCAAAAATGGCGTAGCAGGGAAAAAAGGCATGCAATAATACAAAAGAAAAGCACACATTAGTAATGAAATAAAAAATAAAGTCAAAGAATTACCCAACCATGGGTAAAAAATGTGTAGTAGCAATTTAAAAGAACTAAGTGACATAAATAAAATATCGTATTGAGGCCTTATAAAAATGAAATGTTGGGAAATGTATAAAAATGAATGCTTTTAGTTAAAAATGACTATTGCAAAGTTAGTCTTTATATTGCACAATTATAGATTTGTGAATTATTGAAATGTCTTCCCCCCCTGCAGCAGACCACCTCTCGCCGGGCCGGGCTCTGCTGCACTAACTGCCACACCAGCACCACCACCCTGTGGAGGCGCAACGCTGACGGAGAGCCTGTGTGCAACGCCTGCGGCCTCTACATGAAGCTGCACGGGGTACGAACCTCCACAGGGTCCATGTCTCTTTATGGTGCCTCCTGTGCAGAGCCAGGCTTTTCTCACACAGGTTTTAAATGCATCGGTTCTGTTGCAGCTTTATTATTGTTGTGTAATCTGGTCCAGTGCTGCAGTGAAAGAGCTCCACAAAGCAGCACAAGATAACACACTGCTCCATCAGAACCAGTGTGAGGGAAATGCTGCAGAAACTCAACTGGTTAACTGTCAGTCAGAGGGCCTTATGCTTTGTTATTTTGCAGTGACGCACTTATTATCACATAGGTTTATATCGCAGTTTGCCCAACATATTAAACACAACATGCAACAGAAGGAAGGTTCATCTTACCCAAAACTAAATAAATATATGGGACAGAAAACAGTCATCCAGAGAGCCATGCTCAGCTGGGGTATGTTATCCTTAATGATGGTTATAATAGGAGGATAGTTTTGGTTCACTTAATACTCAACTGTTGATTGCATGAAATGATGAGCTGTTGACTGTGTGTGCGGATCCCAGGAAGAATAGCCAATGCTCATGCTGGATCCTAATATATAACTTTTCCTCGTGTGTGAAACAGCTCCAACCACAGCAAAAACAAACCAGCCCATTATTTGCGCAGTGTAAAGCCTCTCCAAGGGCATTGTGGTCATTGTTATCAGTGTGGGGGGGGGACTGTGTGGGTTGCCATGACACTGTGGCCTCAGACTGTATCACTGGGAGCTAATGTGTGTTGATCTACTCCCTACAGGTGGCCAGACCTCTGGCCATGAAGAAAGAGAGCATTCAGACCAGGAAGCGCAAACCCAAGATGCCCAAGAATAAAACATCCACAGGTACGGCCTGATTTCTTTTATATTAATCAGTTAGCAAAGAGGCTATTTTTCTTCTGTGGTCCCTGAAGTAAGTAAGGGGAGAATGGAATGTAGTAGGTGGGGAAGATGGACAAAGAAATCTAAATACACAGTTTGATGTACTTTGACTTGTTAGGATAAACTAAAATGTTAGTTTTAATCCTCCTGTTGTGTGTCAAATTTGACCGATCTGCTCTTACATAAAACATGTTTTTATTCAACACCTTTTCAAGCTGTAAACATTGTCTGACCGGGAGTATCAGACAATGCCCGGGACTGTCAGGTGTTACAAAGTTGACTAAACCGCTCAAAATGTAATGAAAGTGATTATCAGCAGTTTATGTTCAAATGCCTACTGTGGAGGATATCATGAGGCCTTGAGTCATCACATTTAAAACACAATAGTTATGACTGATGAGAGTAGTGATTTGGCCAATTTGACCTGAACACGACATTTGCCTGTCCAAATCAGGGTGAGGTTGATATTTTTGGTTTGTTTTCTATTTATTCTACTTCAATTTGTGCAGAAATTAAAGTGGACCAAACTAACAATGAGAGATGTATTTGTAGAAGTCTTTCCAAATGTTAAGATATTTGCCTAAATGTTGGCTTGTGAAAACGCCCTAAAGCTGGTAAAAATGCTAATGATTGAAGGTCATCAAATACATCATACTGAAGGGTGTCTGATTACAGTCTCATAGTTGTAGGTTTATTTTCAATCTGAGAACTCATTTGACGGTCCTGTTTTTCTTTAGGCTGCACTAACTCTGACACCAGCTCCCCAAACTCCCTGTCCGTCTCAGAACACGCCTCCACCATCAAGAGCGAACCCAACATGGCCCCCTCACCCTACGCCGGACAGACCGTCACATCTGCCTCTCAGGTAAACCTCCTCTCCAAACATTTTTGAAATTGTTGGAGGTGGAAAACAGCTCTAGCTGATCATTAGCACACTTGCTAGCTCAGTTGCTGTAGAGTAGTGTGCTGCAAGAACATGTCCTTAAACCCAGAAATGAGTCTTTTGTTTATGTGGCTTGAAATCCAAATGCTTTTTGAGGACATTTGGTTAAATGCCTGCAATTCTGTCAGATGATGTTCTCACTGCATCAGTTTGAGCTGGAAACAATCTGAGTTCCCCCCCCTGTTGGTCAAAGGTCAGCGGCATCAAGACAGCTTTCTATTGGCACACAGTCGACCAAAGTGGAACTATGATACCTTTACAAGTGGATCCACTGATCCTCTAATCAATTGGAATGAATTTATTTTGCAGTTTAATGTTAGGTTTTAAATTGCTGATGTGAACAGGCCTTATCTCAAGATAACCATGGTGACATCATCAGGGTTATTTTCTACACGTGAGTGAGCTCCCTCAAGAGAAACAGAAGACATAGTTCATTGTTTTCCCAGACTTTGTTGTCCCTTACATGAGACTTTTAAGGGTAGTCCTCTCCCTTCCTAAAATAAACTTTTTTTATTTATAAGTTACCATCTCAAAGACATCCATTGCTCTTTAAAACGCCACCTAAGGTGATAAGCAAATAATTGCAGGTCATTTTTGGATCTCACTGCAGAGAGTCCTGTGGGCCATAGGCGGGATCACTATTGTCTCAGGTCATTCGGCCATAGTGATTTACGGACACTTGTTCAAATGGACTAATCCAAGAAAAGCTTGAACTCAGTGTCAATGCTTAATTGTGCTTTGTTTAAAGCATAATTAATAAAATAACATGTGCATGTGAGGTAGAAACCCATTACGGCTTTTCTTAAAACAGGAAGTAACATGCATATCTTTAACATGCCTCATTACATTTTAAATTATGATAAGCTATTAATGGGGGAAAAATAGCACAATACAATAAATGAAATCAAATGATTAGCTTCTAGATTATGGAAATAGATATGGATATTTATAATCACATGTACTTTCATTATTTAGGCTGCTTCAAGGTTGATGACGGCAAATAAGGTCAAAGACAAATCAAAATCATACAATGCAAAAACCTTTTTGACATCAATTCGTTTTTTAATCAATTCAATTCAAATTGCTTTATTGGCATGACCATAATGACATATAGTATTGTCAAAGCTTTGTACAATTACGATATCTATACATTAAATATACATAAAAGTTTATATTTCTTTGCATGAAAACAGTATACTTTTTCAAGATGAACTAGAAAATGTATTTTTCTAAAACAAAGACCAATAGAAAAAGTTAAGATGAGTTATTGATTATTGTGCAGGATAATGCTGATAATAAACAGATATAATACATCATAAGAAAATAATAATAAAGAATAGAATATGTGTGACGTGTGTCAGTCTGTTGTGGTAGGAGGAGACAAACCGTCCTGAGAGACTGCTGCTTCCTTTCTTTTCCCCATTTTCTTAAAGTCATGTTCTGATAAATGTCTCTTTTCTCCCCGCAGGTGGCTTCTCAGTTAGACAGCACAGGATCAGGACATGTGGACATTAAATACGAGGACTACCCCTTTACCCCGGTCTCCATGGCCCCTCAGAACTCCTGGTGCGCTTTGTCCCAAGCATGAGCCCCCCTGCACTGACCCATCCTGAACTGTTCCCATCCTGAACGGTTCCTCTGGAGCTGAGGAGGAACTGTTGGATGAACATCACGTCGGGGCTGAAGCACAACCTGGTGGATGGGTTCAGGAACTGTTGACCGGAGAGCCTTGACCTGAACTGATCATACAAACTGTAACACTGGCTCTGTAACTGACCGTTACCTGGACCATGCTTTAGCTTCACAACGACACAGGGTTGTTTTACCACAGGATGACTGTCAAATCCACTATACGCCGACTCAGATGAACCAGGTCTCAACGCTGACCCTTTCTCCTGAAGTCAAACCCAACAAACAACAAGAACTACCTATTCCTAAAGAAATCTCCATTGTTGGAGATACAAATACATTTATATATGCACAGACAATCATGTGGAATGTAAAAAGACAAGGCTTTTTAAAGCTGAAAACTGATTTTCATTAAGATGTTGTTGCTGGTAGATATTCTCCTCACGGCTTTCCGGGCTGTTTTCAAGAACCTAGTGATGTTATGGTCATCACAGAAAACAGACAGAAAATACCTTTTTATGGCTGTTGAACATGTCTCATTAAAAGCGGTAGATTATTAACTTTTATAGGCACATTATTTATGTTGAGATAAGGGCAGTTAAAAGTTGTGGCTGACACTAAAAGCAGCCAGTTATAGAGCTCACTGTTGTAGAACGGCTTGTGTGAGGGATTTTAAAATACAAACTGCATCGTGTGATTCATTTGAAAATCAGAACGGTCATTTTGATTCGGACAAAATTAATGCATATCAGAAGTGTATCATTTTACTGCTTTAATATTTGAAATGAATGAAAGTGCAATGACAATTAAAGGCACAGCAAAAAGAGTGTGAAATTATTCTTAACATAATAATCTAATTTTATTGTCTGTATTTTGTTAATATGTTAGGGAATTATATTATTATATAATGTTGTAAAGTATCCTCTCGTCCCTCTCCTTTTTCAATGCTCTTTGAATTTCTTCAGGTAATAAACTGATTAATATTTTATTGACTTGAAGATTTGTTTGGCTTTTGAGTGATCTAAAAATATATGAAGTGTACTGCTTCATTGAGATTTAGATATTTATGTCATAGATAGGTGTTCCTCACATCAGCACAACCCACATGTTCCTATGAATGGTTTATAAACTTGAAACCAAGGAATAGAATAATATTAATCAGATCAATATTGTAGAAATATCTTTCATGCAATGTTTAGGTTGTGCATAACTGTTCATTTACAATGTATCCACTACACTGAAAAAACTGAAACATTGACTTTAATTAAATGTACTATGTCAACAGGTTCCATATAACTGTATTAGGTTAGTTGAAAGCAATATTATTAAACTTAGTATTTTTTATTTAAAACCTAATATTATTGCTTTCAACTAACTTATACAAATATGTGTAATCTGTTGACATGATACATTTATTTAAGTCAACGTTTCAGTTCTTTTTCAGTGTACTTTGACCTAACTTTTTAACTGTTTATACAATATTTCTTAGTTATCTCAACCAAGTCTGTATCCATTACTAAGCTAACTATCAAGGGCTTCACCTTTGCTAATACCTTCTTAGCTAACATTGTCCAACCCTTTATCACTTTATCTAACTTAAAATAATACACTTTTTCATCTGTTTATACATTTTACATATTGAACATCAACACTGTATGCATTATACAAGGAGCTATTACTGTAAGCTTTCTTTTTCAACCATTAGTTTAACTATTTCATCCATTGTATATAAGATGCATATATACATTTAGCAAAGGTATATTTCCCCATGCTCCAATGCACAGTCAGTGTGTGTGTGTGTGTGTGTGTGTGTGTGTGTGTGTGTGTGTGTGTGTGTGTGTGTGTGTGTGTGTGTGTGTGTGTGTCTGCCTGTCTGTGTGTGTAGTGTGTGTGTACAAGGAGGGTGTTTTCCTCCTGGTTGCTTAAGCCCGTACCAAAGGTTGAGTTCCAGCTCTGCTTTATTGCAGCCGGGTTTGAATTGAACGAAGCGTGGATGAAAATACTGATCCGTCAGCAACTACACTGCAGCTTTACTGCCGCTATGGCGACATCCCGGCGCCGCGGCACCACCACCACTGCCCAGCTTTATGACTGTTGGCCAAGATGTTGCTGTGTTATCTGTTGCTGGGAGAGGCTGTAGCAGGGCCATGTGAGGATGCACACAGCCATTCCCCTCTGACTGGATAAGAGTAATGTAGTGAAGCTGAGAATTTTCTGGGGAAATAATCTATTCCCCTGATTGACTTTATCATGACTTGACCCCTATAATAAGGAAATCAATTGAAATCCCTTGGCAAATATTTTGAAGAGGGTGGGAGAAGGCCCTGAGTTCGGGATATATAGATGTTCATTGGTGATTTGGATGGATGCTGTTGCAGTAGTGGAGTCTGACAGTGATGAGGGCATGAGTGACATACAGTCATGTATTTGGTAAAATATAAGGTCATACAAATAAGTGTAAGTTAATGCTATAAAACTGCTACTGGTTTATGAACAGAACATTAATGAATGGTTTCACAAACAATGTTTTTTTTAAGTGTTCCAAACACATACAGACACGTTAAGCCACAACTCACCAAGTTACTTTAAAAGATTTCCATAAATATGATCAATACATAATTCATGATTCCTATAAAGACATATTCTGTATGAATACAACCAAGTTATAGTTTTTCACACTTTTATACTGCATACACGGAGGCAAGCTATTATTCAAGAGATCTGCAAAAAATACAAGTTTGAATCTAACGTAAGTCAAGGGAACAGTCAAAAAAATACATTACTAATGTTTGACAGGGCCTTGTTTTGTGTATTTATTAGTGGTGTCAATCAATTTCACAATGATATTGCGTTAATTACAATAACTTGTGTGTCTTGGCTCTCTCAGTGCTCTCCTGATCGATGGGAGCTGGCTTCACATGTCTCTGTCAAACCAGGAGGCATTAACGGCTGGAGCTTCTCCAGAATGAAGATGCTTTCTTCTTATTGGTAATTCTCCAGGATGGCACATTGCAGGCGTGACTCTTATTGGTTGAAAAGCAAACAGGATCTCAGGAGGTTTGGAAGTTGAACCAACTCAAACACTAGCCACACTGCAAAACTCCAATTGAACTCATTTAGGTGAAAAGTGGTAAGAGGGCCTGAAATAAGGAGTGACCTCGCAGCCATGAATTTACAGCCTCTTCCTGTGCAGTTCCTGCTATACACATGTGATTTACTATTGTTAGGTGAAGTATGCTATAAATTCATTTTAAATGACAGTTTTTAGTGACAAAGAAACCTTGGATTTGATTTAAACCTGGGAACATCAAGGCCGGGTCGAGGCCATGATCACTGACGCCTCACTGTGACAGGGTTTGAGTTTGGTGCGTCAGAACCCCCAGTCCTGACCCGTCCTTTAGTAGAGAGGTGTCTCTTTTATTGTTGGTAAGTGTGTGTGTGTGTTTTTGTTAGAGAAAGAAAGATTTAGTTCCTGAGGGCTCCACATTTCCCCTTCCTTCATGTTCTCAGCAGCATTCTGTCTTCCTGGACGGCCCGGCGACAGCTCAATGTGAGTGCAAAGTGTACGTGTGTGAGTGCACAGTGTGTGTGTGTGTGTGTGTGTGCATGTGTGTGTGTAGGGTGTGCAGTGTGTGTGTGTGTGTGCAGTGTGTGTGTGTGTGTGTGTGTGTATGTGTGTGTGTGTGTGCAGTGCTACAACTCAATTACTGGACATATGTGGGGAAGGGCCACAGTCCAGCAATAATATGAGCGGCTGATAGTGAGAAATTGCTTTTTTCTTCTTTGTCCTCGGCTGCAGACGGTCTTTCCCAGGGTTCACTGCTCCATTCATATACTGCCTCCATCCCAACAGGATACTCTGGTCCTGTGTGTGTGTGTGTGTGTGTGTGTGTGTGTGTGTATGTGTGTGTGTATGTGTCTGAGAGTGAGTGTATGGGATGATGGAAAGTAGCACACACATTTATTCAACTAATTTCAGCCATTAAATCAAAAACTTCCACCAGCTGTCTGCTCAGTGATTTTCCCTGAGGTCCTATTCTTCACTGTGTGTGACAGGAACAAAATGGTGTGTGTGTGTGTGTTACTGTTACGCCCCTCTCTAGGGGTAGAGAGACACAACACACACCGGTGTGGAATTAGTAAATATTATATGTATTTATAAGAATAGTGGTAACAAAAATAATAAAGGCGTGTAGCCCTGGCATAAACAAAAGGCCCAAATACTGTTGGCTAATAATCAACCAAAAAGAGAACTCCAAAAGAGAGTTTCAACAGGTTGTACAAAACAGAGAGAGTAAATACACAAAAGGAAGAACAAAACTCAACTTTGAAAGTGGTATAAGACTAACAAAAACGATGTGGCAAAAACACAGCTGCTGGAATCAACAGACGCTAACCGCTAAGCTAATCTGGATCTATACCCACACAAATTATACGGCGAATATCTTGCTAAGCACACAAGCACAGATTTAACACGCTGCTAAACAGTATAAGTGTTTTAACACAATAACACCACAGCACTAAACCGTCAACCAACGCAAGTAATATACACCACGAGGCTAGAGGCGTCTGTCCCACATCACAGAGCCTCCCGAAATGTATGATCTCAGTCTACGGGCCTTTGTACTGCCTCCCCCGGAAGATGGTCCGGATGCAGGGAAGGGATTGGAGACGTCGATCCAATCACCTATTCGGATACGAGGGCGGGACAACCATACATGACAATCGAGGGAACCGCAACAGCGCATTTTACAGATTGCACACACAAACATGCAGAGTTATGTAACAGAGCAGTTCACGGAGGAGCCACGGCTGTAACAGTCACATCAATACGGCATATTAGAGTTATCTTTCACTTGCCAAAGCCTGACGTTATTCTTCGGGATGTGTGTTTCATAATATCCTGATCACTAACTGTGTTTGTCTCTGATGCCTTCAGGACAAACAACAGATAAAACCACAAACAGTCTCAATCAAACCATGGTGATCCTGCAGGGAGGCCTGCAATCAAACCTGGTGATACTGCAGAACAGCTAGAGCAGGGGTTCCCAACCTTTTTTCCAGAGCCCCCCCAAATGACTCACTCGGTTGGAAGGGGGGGCGCAGAAGAGGTAATAAAGTTAAAAGTCTCAAATGCTACAACTCGTACAGAACGGAATGTTGTTAAGGAGATGAAAGCGTAATTAGAGGGCCATATTGGAGTGACTATATGGATTTGCGACTCAGAGATTAATCTCATTTGGATTCCCGCTGTATGAGATAATAAGGACGGCGCAATCCCAGAATTCCCAATGGTACATCAATTAAACACAAGCCGGTTTTGCCTGCGGCTAGTGCTTTATGTGGATTTCAAAAAGTCTTAAATAATCTACAAAATGGAGGAGACCGATCTGATCGGAGCACTGTGCAAATAATCTGAAACCCGGCATGGACAATGACTATGTTTTAAAAATGCGCTTATCCAGACAAGCCTGGTTTGGACACTTTATGGGCAGAGAGAAACATTTCTATTAAGAAAGAACTATACATTTCCTGTCCTTTTTATGGCTTTTAAATAGCTATCTACTAGAATTTTTTTCCAAAATTAATTAAATCTCAATTATTTTTTATATTGTATTGTAATGTGAGACAAGGGTTGTAGTGACAATCATCGTATTGCATTAGCAATTATACTGTAAAAAAAAAGGTTGGGAACCAACTGAGCTAGAGGATACCTGAGTAAACAGTGCATGATACTCTATGAATAAATGAATCTACTCCTTAAAACACGATCCAGTCATTACAGCCATAGCCCTTCACTCCTCAAAATAGATATTTCATACAAAAACTATACTAAACTTTCACTTCTGTTAGGAGGTATATCAGTTTATTGGTTTTCCATAATGATCCTGAGCAGTGATTGGTGGACAAATTATTTCAGATCCTTTACCATTTCTGTTGGTGTTTATTCTACAAAGACCCTCACTATTGCGGAAAGGCGTGTGTAAACTATCCGTCAGTGTGTTTGTCAACTCCGGGTATCCTGTGTAACCTGTTCTGCTGCTGATGCTTATAGTTTACTTAACTAAATCATCGTTTTTAAAACTCTTGTTCCGGCAACTGCCTGACGTTGTAAATCAACGTTACTACATGCTAAGCACTCCAAGTCGACTCTCCTTTTCTTGCAACTGTAACTCACAGTTTGCCTACACTCTTTCGGTTGCTAATCGGTTGCTACTTAGCTTGATAGCTACATACATGCCAACCTTTCCAAATCCAAAAAGAGTAGGTTTCGCGCTAGGACAAATGTCAGCCCAAATTAGTAACTCAGAAGAAATGGAACCCCAGTAGTTTACATAATCAACCAATGTATTTTAACACATATTGCAATCATTTTAGCATTTTTTCAGAAAAAGTGGTAGTTTGGTAACGGGTCATTCCTAGCATTCGGTGCCATTTAGGGTCCCAACGCACATTAAATCATAATATTTTGTAATTTAAAAAGTCTATATGCTTAATTTATTTTTTAAAAAGCTTGAGTTTTCAAGATGATTTATACACTCCTAACCATAAAAACAACAATGTTCATTTAGCAGGATACTTAAAAATTCTAAAAATTAACCTCTGGATTTTAGGCCAAGTAGGCCCCCAAAAATTGCTGTGTCCCCATCATGTTTGGGCTACTTCTGTACAGATTATCACACATAAATGCAAAGAAATTAGCAAACAAATTCTACGCATTTTTGTGAGTGTTGTCATACCCTTTTGCTAAATCCTGCACCAAAAATAATAAGAAATTATTATATAAAACATTGTATTAGAAAATAAAGTGTGTGTC
>NW_011369951.1:5799852-5811821 GCF_000735185.1 Notothenia coriiceps
TTCAAAATGATGACGAAGTAACAACATACTGATACCGGTTAGTAAAAACCATGAATTAATGCTTTGACAAGTCTGCAGACAAGACGACAGGTGAAAAACCTGTGTGTTTTCTAAATGGAGATCGGCTAAGCTAAAGTTGTATATGCTCCGACCGTCCACACTCACAACAACGGCCTACAGACATAAATAAAGCAGCGACTGTATTTGCCATGACACAGACAGTATGTGGTTTGTGCTTGTTTAACTTTTGTCTAGTTTCTGAACAGATATGAGGAGCTGTGAGCCCTGAGTGCTAACAGCTAACTGCTGATGTTTTGGTTTTCTGGTTCAACGTCACTGACGGCTGGCTGAGATCCTCACCGCTGATTGGCTACCGCGAGATTGCGTCACGCGAATTTGAGCTCGAGTTGAAAAGATTGAACTTGAGCGGTTATCGCGGCCCCGTTCAATCGCTTCAATCGCACCGCGGCATTCGCATCAGCCGCTTCATGCGCGCCGTCGGAGCGAATTTGCGTCTGTCCACGTCTCTGCATTGACTTTACATGTAATCGCGCTGCCCCGAAAGATCGCATCGCGTCCGGTGTGAACGCACAATTAGTAGGACCACATTCATATTGAAATATAGCAATTTTAATGACAATAACATGAAACAACCGTTGTTTTAGTTTTACCCTGCAATGCAGTTCTTACGATTGGAGTAAAAGAGCAAGTCAGGTGACGTAGTATAAAGGGCGACAGAGTCTGGGTAGGCAGGAGGTTTATTTGGATGGAAAGTTAACTTACTCTAACTTATGTACATAACTTAACTTACCTGATATACCTAACCAAAGTCATGTGCTTAACCCAAACCTTGACATTTCCCAGACCCCAACCAAGTAGTTTTTATGCCCCAACCGCAGCAAAGTAAAGTCTATTGATGTACTTGTGCATTAAAATGTGTCTCCAGGGGTTGTTAACAAAGCGGCATTATTTGAGGATTATGAAGGGAAAACTTGTTCCTGAAAAAACTTTGTGAAACAAAATGTGTTTTGTCTTGCCTAGGGAGAGGCCATCGGCACAGATGATCTCACGGCTGAAACACTGATAAACCGTTGGTAGCCTCATTGTAATGAAAGATTTAAGAGACTGCAATATACATTTGGAATGGGAATCAAGCTTTAATTGCTTTGGCATTCAGAGGGGGATTGCTCCACAGGTCAGCTGGAGCTTCTGTTCCCTCTGCTCCCCCTGCTACCTCTTTTTGTGTTACCGTCTAAATATCCCATGGTTCCTTTTTTTAGTATTATGTAGCCGCCCTTTCACTCTGTATCAAAGTGGTGGAACAGTCCCAAAAAAAGACACAGTGGGGTTTTGCAGAAGTACAACAGTTCCCATAGTTTATCAAACTAAAGGACAAAGCAGATCATTAGGAGCTGCTCTCTGTTTTTGGCAGTGTTAGAGCGAGTCCTTACAACTCACTGCACAGCGATAATGAGATTTTCTTTTGACAAAATTAGCAGGAACGCTCCCCCTCAACGGTGCTACTCACCTGTTGTACTGATTTGAAATATTGAGTGTTTGGCAAATGCCTGAGTATAACATTTGCAAGTGTATCTACTTTTGCATGTGGATTCTCACCTGTGTGTGTGTGTGTTTGTGCTTTCAGTTGAGCAGAGATTAAAGTTGCTTGATATTCTACGTGGTAGTGAAAGTGGTAGCACTGTCAGGGCAACAGAGTTTCCATCCCAGTAAGTAGACCATGGTATTATAGGGAAGATGTAGGGCTAAACAAGTGGGAAAGTTAGAACTAACTTACAGAGTTTGTAAGTAGAAATTACCTCTACAATGCCTAAACCCTAACCCTAACCTCTGATACATGGTTAGACACCCAACAGAACAAACTGAAGGTTTAGAATAGTTTATTGCTATTTACAATTGTTTCTCTTGCATTGATGTGCCTGATTGGTACCCAGTACTCCACTGAATTCCTTTTATTCATGTGAAATTGGACATTAAGTACGCTCACAGGATTATCGGGACAGATCAGTGGCAGGGTGAGAAATAAAGCACTTATCCAGGATTTCATTGCTGTGACCTGTTCTTTAATATAAAAAGATTGTAAGAGTTTACAAGTTTCAGATCATGAAGTTTATTGAATTGATGTATGCACTGATATTTGCCCTCAATGCACAAACAGGCCTCATGAGTACACACACTTGTTCCAACATGAATTATGTTGGTTAGCCGGCTGAGCCTGCTGATGTTTTGGTTTTCTGGTTCAATGTCACTGACGGCTGGCTGAGATCGCTGATTGGCTACCGCGAGATCGCGACACGCGAATTTGACGCTCGAGTTGAAAAAATTGAACTCGAGCGGTTATCGCGGCCCCGTTAAATCGCTTCAATCGCGCCGCGGCATTCGCATCAACCGCTTCATGCGCGCCTTCGGAGCAAATTCGCGTCTGTCCACGTCTCTGCATTGATTTTACATGTAATCGCGCCGACTTCCTCACACACTCAATCTTTTCTCGCGCAGCTGCAGCTCCGCGGATTTCTCAGCCTGAGATGGTGGGACGCGGAGAGGCTGTGAGTGTGTGTGTGTGTGTGCTCGGGCTGGTTTCGGGCTGGGTTTCGCTGTGTCTCGCCGACCCCACGCAGCAACCAGGAAACCACACCAGTAAGCCAGCTCACACTGTCCGCTCCTCGCAGCAGCGAGCCTCGCAACGTCCCGTGGACTCATCAGAACAGAGTGGGCGAGCTGACCAATCAGAGCACACTGGGCTCACAGGGAGGGGGGGGGCAGGAGCTCCAACAAGCCGTTTAGGAAAGAGAGTGAATACACATACTATACAGAGATGCTGTATGAGAAACCAATGTGAGTTTGGAGAATTGCACAATGTAAATCTATTCTAGTAGACTTCAACAATGGAATTATGATCAGTTGAAATGGCCATGTCATGGGACCTTTAATATAAAACGGTTGTACGAGTTTACAAGTTTCAGATCATGAAGGTTATTGAATTTGAATTGATTTATGCACTGATATTTGCCCTCAATGCACAAACAGGCCTCATGAGTAAACACTTATTCCAACATGAATTATGTTGGTTAGCCCTTTCAAATAACTAGATGTGAGACGTGCATTTTAAAGAAGACTACTCTTTTTGCTAATCCTCTAAAACAAAACCAAAGTTTCACATCTAAGTCCCTAAATCATAATTAGTGTTGTGAGAAAGGTGCAATGTGTAATGTCATGTGAGTAAATCAGTAAGGTTAAAATTGTATTTCAAAGTAAAACCTTCGTCAACATTTACTTTTCCCTTGGTGATAATCAGTGACAGTTCAACTACTGTTCTTCATAAGTCATCAAACCTTTTCTGTCACGCAAAGTTGGTGATGTCAAATACTTAAATGTTTTGTAGTGTTTATACTGTATAGGTGAAGTAGAAATGGTATGCATCCATTTCTGTCCAAAATATCCCTCCTAGGGGTGTCTTTGAAGATCAACGTGACTAGTAAACTTAGTCTGCAGTCAAATGGCTTCCAGATGGCAAAATGAAGGGTACACAGCCAACAGCGTAAATGTCTTTAGACTCCCCTTTTCTAGGCCTTCTGCACAAATACCTCTCTTGATGTTTCTTTTCTGCCTGTTTCTCTCTGTAGTATGGGATTGTCTTGGATGCTGGATCTTCGCACACAGCTCTGTATATTTACAAGTGGCCCGCAGACAAGCTGAATGGAACAGGCGTGGTCACCCAGCACACTGAATGCCATGTTAAGGGTAAGAATGATCACTTTCTCCACCAATAACCACAAATCAAATGGTACCAATACTCCAACTCGTACAATTGAGTGTTGGATCTGAAAAGTGTATGACTCTCTTTCATCAGAGAGTCATACACTTTAGGCTAAAGCTAAACACATAGCTACAAATGATTTGATTAACGTTTTAATCCTGCACTGATTATACACAATTGAACATTTCTGTCTCACAGAATCACCCCTAAGGCCCTGCATAATTTCATTGTTTGTCTCACTGTCGTTATTGTATGGATCTTTTGAAACCGTTTAAAGCTAAATAAGGAAAACACCGAAATGCTTTCAATATGACTCAAAGCAGCAAGAGAAATATACCTTTTTTCCCCATTTTCCTATTTGTTTGACAATATCTTCGCAGACTAATCTGTTTTTGCTCAGAAAGATGCTTGAATTCTCATATTGTATTACCAGCCATTTATCCTTGTAACTCCCTTTTCACTGGATAAAATGCAATACCGCGGTTTTCTTATCATTCCTTTTTTTAAATGTGAATCACTTTGGGCTGTATGTTTTATGAAAGATGCAGCAATCTAAACAGAGAAGAATAATATATATGTGCTGTAGGAGGGGTTCAACATTTATTAGCACTTTCTTTGCACAGGATTCTGCTCTAGACTGAAAGAAAAGCTGTATATCTTGCCAAATGGTCCTCTATTATGATGAAAATGCAAGCATTCAAACTATACAGAGATGGACAATGAGTAGATTGGGAGTGGTTTGAAAAGTTTGAATGGACTTTGGACTTCTTTGTTACTGTAATGCCACACTCATTGCATGTGAAAGTTGTAAAGGTGATCCAACCTCAAATCATAATGAGGGCAATTCAAGTCGATGGTTCAAGATAAAACATTTAATAGGGCTATATCTTCCATGCTTAGTATTTTGAATCCTTACATAACCACGAGTGTCAAGCTGAATGTGAATGTTCCAGACTTCTTTCAAACCCAAAACACAGGTTTTCGTTGAATATACCTTTAATCTTCTATTGAAAGTATATCGGGTGAGTCATTTTTCTTGTTTATTCCCCAGTGGGTGGGAGGAACTGGAGGAGTGCCAGCTGGATGATGTAATTACAAGTGAGGCCAATGTTTGTTACCGGGCGATCATGAGTCAGAGTTGAGCTCTGTGCTCTGCCACTCCTGTGCTGTCAAAGGGTCTTAATGTGTATTTTATAAACAAATGCTTGTTTCTCCAATTAGTCATGGGCCCTTTCTCATTTCATCAAATCCCCCTCCTCTACTCCTCGACTCCTCGGTCCTCCGGTAGTGACCCGGAAATGAATTTCAGCGCGCCATGTTGAAGGACATCTCATTTCTCTAAATGCATTTCGAGGACCGAGGATCGAGCGTCGAGGAGGCTCTCTGGAGGAGCTATAACCGAGGATACACTGATGGGTCCTCCACGGTCCTCCACGGCTCCTTCGTAGATGCATTTCCGGGAACAGAGATGTTTCAAAGAGTCGTGACGCACGGCCGGACTTATCTCAGCCAATGACAGCTCTGCATGCATCCCCTGGATATTATTTTATTAACTGCTTTCATCGCGACGCGATGTTTACAGTGAGAACAGCTGTGAGGTCCGTGCAGAAAGCAGAGCAGTGTGTATAATATATATCACTCAGTATAACAGGCCTACTCTCTTTATTTGCTTTAGTTTAGTAGATATCTACAAACAAAGAGTCGATATTTTGCTAAGACCATTTAGTGCTTCAAATAATAAAATACACAACGGCTGTTAGGCTGTTAGCTGTAGGTGCGTGTGTGTGGTACAGTGTGTAGGTGTGTGTGTGGTACAGTGTGTGCGTAGATGCAGCGGACAGACAGGTCTCAGTTGGTTTGGTGTCCTCTGCTTACTTTTAATACTTGTAAATAAAACTTTTGGCCCGTAATTTATTTTCCTCATTGTAGCGACCAGAGAGAGGGGGGAGAGGGGGAGATATATCAAGTCTCTGATTGTCCTACGTTATTATGAGAGTGCTCTGTTTGATTCCCTCAATAGCAATCAATAGTAATCACCCCGGGATATTCTGGTTACCTAAAAATGTTAGGTTGTATTTACTGTTAATGACACAACTCTACTGTCTGTTTTTGGGACACATCAAGTAAAATGTCCATTAGAGTTGTCAATTGAAAAATAGCAAAATAAAAACGGATATCTTTGATTAATGATTTAAATTAGGGCTATTCAAGTGTTCATACTGGGAAATTAATCTAGCTAATACTCTTAGAAATAGACATAGAGAATACACCAAACATACAGTAGATGTATCATAACAGTTTTTGGTCTGTACAGTATTAATAACTAGAAGCTCTCTGAAACATTTTAATATGTCTCCCCTCTCCAGTGCAGGACAGTTGGACCTGGAGAAGCCCCTGCAGACTGCACTGCTGCTGAGTTTGGGTGGAGTCGGCTCCATTGTACTAAACCAGTGGCACAGCAGCATCCAACAGAACACACGCAATCTGGCCCATGTACTAGACAGTATGTTTTGCATTTGCCTTTAAGTAAATCAACCTTATATATTGCAAGTTAGCCTCTTTAAACATTTACTTTATGCCTGTGGGGCTTTTCATGAGTTACAGTTATATAATGTGTGTGTGCAGATCTGCTGAGGGTCAGACAGACCTCTGGCCAGAGCATCCAGGCCCTGAGGAGAGGGGACCGTTCAGTGACACCACAGCACAAGGTTACAGGATCCTATGGTACTGTATTTCAAACTCATAACATCAGTCCATGTTTGTTTTATAATTGGTGATTTACAGACAACACTTTCTCTGTATGTTAGGCTGTGGTCCCTTTGCTTTCTGAAAAGAGCACAGCTAGTGCATTAGGATGGTAATCATAGTGAAATATAAAGCTTCAATAATGCTTTATGAATACACAGATAAACACACATAGCGTTCTGATCAACTGTACTAAAACAATATTCATGTGACTTATACAAAAGTATAACGGCCCCTATACACGGCGGCGTGCGTTGCCGCTTCAACGCTTCTGCCCATTCACTTTGAATGGGGTGACGTCACGATTCGCCGAACTGCATTGTGGGAGCAAAGCGTAGCTTCTCTCGCGGTGCTCGCTGCAAAAGTAGAGCAATGTTCTACTTTTGACGCCTCGATGGAGGCGTCAGCCAATCGAATCATATGCCAGTACAAGCTCGAGCCAATCAAACCGCGTGCTTTTGTGTCTGGGGCGGGAGATTCATGTGATTGGTTGTTGGTCGAGTTTCAGCCCCCCTCGCCGGCAAGCGACAACGCACACCGCCGTGTGTAAGGGCCGTGAGAGTCCTATCGATGCTCTTGATTTGTTTTAACTAACGGGTTGACTGATAGCTTATAAAACATAATGACTATCTATGCTGACCTAAACACACCAAGAAAATCTACTGTAAGGACTCATATAGGAGCTCTTTATATACCAAAAAAAAGATAACAATGATATTTGAAAAAAGAAATAGTGATAACAATTAAAGTACACATATACAAATATTGTGTAACTATTCTAACTTCTTCACTATGTATTTTGAGTAAAATTCATTTGCAAAGAAGGCACAAAACGCACCGAAAACAAAGTTAAAGAGGCCTTTTTATGCATTTTGGAATTTCCTTTTCCTGTAGTGTGTTATATACACTTTTGTGCATGTAAATGGTCTGCAAAAGGCTAAAATCCCTGTTCTCCTACATAATGACATCACTATGTAAAACTCTGGCTTCTATTGGTGAGAGCTCCAACACATCGTACATGATTTTCTAAGGCGTGGAACAAACAGTATCTCGAAGCGGTTGACCAATCACAACAGAGCCATCTAGCAAACCAATCAGAGCTGACTGGGCTCTGGTTTCAGACAGAGGGGGATGTGTCAAATTATTGAACCCATCCAATAATAACTTATTATTCTGCATGGACTACTACACATCATGACTGCAGTTGATTATTAGCTGTAACTATTATTTTGTGTGTATATATATTTCACATAGTGAAAATAAATACAATAATAATAAAGTGACAATCAAATAAGAAATAAAATAAGATTAATAAATATAAAATACAATTCAGTTAAAAGCTAAATTAAAAAGGTATTTCTTGAATTTGCTCTTAAAAATGTTAACGCTCACTGCTGCCCAGTTCCTCTGGGAGGCTGTTCCACAATCGTGGGGCGTAATAATAAAAAGACGCCTCACCACGGGTCTTTGTTTTCACTTTGGGTATAATTAAAAGGTACCAGAAAACCTGAGGGTTCTAGAGGGTGCATAGGTTAAAAGCAAATCCCATAAATAGCTAAGCCCAAGACCTTTAAGAGCTTTAAAAACCAATAAAAGTATCTAAACATTGATTCTGTTGCTCACAGGGAGCCATTGCAAAGACTTTAAAATCGGGGCGATGTGTGATCTGTTTCTGGTCCTTGTTAAAACATGAGCAGCTGAGTTTTGCAGTAGCTGTCGCTTTGTAGTATTATTTTTAGGCGGACCAGACAGTAGTGCATTGCCGCAATCGATCCTACACGTTATAAAAGTGTGCATTAGTGTCTCTGTACTGGCCTGAGAGAGAAACGGTCAAACTTCATGGCAATATTCATGAAATAATAAAATGCTGTTTTTTTTATATTTCTGATATGTCATGCTCAAAGCTCTGATTAAAAATGATCACTTTGTTCTCAACTTGTTGGCAAAGTTTTACATTTAATTTATGAAGTTTTGAACCAAATGTCTTTCTCTGAGCTCTAGAACCAACAATTAAGAGCCAAGTTTTTGATTTACCTTGGTTGATTGAGCTCTAGAAAATTCTCAGTCATCCAATGGTTAATATCAAAAATACGGTTAAAAAGGTGTCATCAGCATAACTATGGAAATGTATGCCGTCTTCCCCGATGACATGTCCAAGTGGAAGCATGTAAATATTAAAAAGTTTAGGACCTAAAATAGAGCTTTGGGGAACACCAGTCATTGTTAATAAAAGTGTATTGAGAAACCCCTAGAGTTTATTTTTGAGTATACGTAGTCACAAGCTCCATCGGTCAATCCCTAGCTCATAACTAGTCATGCGCATTCATAAGCCATGTATTATTATTAATAAAGAGTTGCAGTCATGTCATGAAAGTCATGAAAATTAAATGCACTCAAATTTACCCTAAAGCACTAAAGATGTGGTCTCCACAAAAATTGATCATTCAAAGTATCAATCCGGCACAGCTGGATTGCAGTATAACCCTCAGATATTGTTATTGATTTATTCGACTCTCCTCTGCAGATCCAGCTCACCTCACTGACTCAAAGGAAGATGATGATGTTCACCACCAAGTCATTCTCACACCATCAGCCTTCAACTGCATTCTATATGGATTCCCTAACTTAATAGTCTCGTAATATACTGGCTTTGCAATAGTACTGTATGCAAAAAAGCTAGTGTAGTGAGGGGGTTAGATATTTCATTAAACATGATCCTTTATTCTTCGTTTCTAAAATAAAATACTGACTTTGCACTTGTTTTGTTTTTGTAATACTGTTGACATCACACAGCACACGCAAGTTATGCAACATCCCTGATTCGATAAAATAAGGCGAAAGCTCTCGGAGAGGGTAGCTTACGGAGATTCACCCTGAACATGTCTTGTATTATTAAAATAGCAACGTTACCACTGTAATCATCCTGACAAGTTGTACCTTTGGGATCTAAGCCTGGCAAAAAACACTGAATCTAATGTTTAGAGTGTAGCGCCCACCTCGTTCACCATAAATGTTTCATTGATGTGGGTACTATTAGACATTACAAAATTAATAAGAAATTAATACATGTTAAAGAGCAACTTGCAGGTATTTTTTTTTTACTAGATTTATGCTTAACCTTGCCTGAAAATTACAATAAAAAAGGTTTAACGTCAAATGCGTCATATTACATCACATGGGGGAGTGCTTTCTCGGACTCATTCTCTGCCCAATCCGCGGTAGTAGTTTGTTGTTGGTTTGAGCGGTTGTGATTTAGTGAGCTGGTATTTTTTCTGTAATTTTACATTGCATTTCACCATTTGTAATCATGGTGAGCTGGAGTTTTGCTTTCCTTCCTGGGTGCGTTGTGCAAGGTGCATCCACTAGGGGTGGGCGGATCGATCCCTAAATATCGATACTTCCGATATTACGTTAGGTTTCAAAATGTCGATACTAGAGCCAATAGGATCGATACTTTTATACTTTTTTTTCCGTCTCCTCTACTCGTCAATTTCTTCAAAAAACTATGTGCAGACGAACACAAGTATATGCGCTCTTTTCTTCTCCTCTCCTCGAGGCTTGCGCACGCGCAGCGCGCTCCCTGCCTGAACGCCGATTATCAAGCTGACTGACAGCAGCCAGCAGGGCAGGAGAGCAGCAGCCAGCAGGGCAGGAGAGCAGCAGCCAGCGACTCGCGAGTGCAACACACACACACGTGCATGATGGCTGAGAGAAAGAGGAGCGTTGTGTGGAGCAATTTCACAACTGGCAATTAAAATTTAGCGAACTGTGATGTGTGCAAGAAGACAGTTCGCTACTCTGGCCACTTTGTATTGTTATTTTTCATGTTTGCATTTTAAATTTGCAAAAGTAAAACGTTTATTTGTCTATAAAAACTGTCCTGTCTTTATTCATGAAAATTAATTCAGTTTTAGTCTATTTTTGATGCTTTCAGCTAAAAATATCATGTCATGCAGCTCTCCCTTATATGAAAGTACATACTGTAAGATGCTTTTCATTTAAAAAAGTATCCATATCGGTATCGGCGATACTGGCCCTGAAATACTTGGTATCGGATCCAGGGGCGCCGCCAGGGATTTTGGGCCCCATGAAAAGATATCACATTGGGCCCCACCACCAGGCCCAGGCCACCTCCCTGCAGCACATACTCTCCACAGCTGAAGCCTATCAAGAAAAACATTTATCAGGAAACCGTATTAAATCTCTCTCCCCCCCTTCACTGCTCTTTGTTAAGGAACCATGTGGATGATAGCATCCATCATTTAAATGCAAAGATAATGATTAAAAATCATTTTTAGGGGGAAAACTGTGGATCTGTCCATTTCGTTAACAATCTGATAGCCAAATGGACAAGCCTGATTAAAGCATATGCAGGACCCCAATGAGAGCTCCAGACTATGTGCATTGTGTTAGGGAACCCTATGAATGGTGTACATGAGTGTATACATGTTTTAAATAGTAAGATACCTCCAGGGCGCATCACCACATTTTACAAGCCAGGGAAGGTGCATGGATCCTGGGTAAACATTGATTAAGTGTTTTTAAATGTGTGGAACAGTGTTTTGTCACTTTCAAAACTCTCCTGTCATTGACCGGAGAAATTGGGTCGATTTTGTATTCAATCTGGCCATTAATATTTCAGTGAGACGAAGTACGTACATTGACCGGAGTGATCCCATGTTAATTTTGTCCAAAAACCGGAGCATTCCCTGACCCTATTTAGGGGCAATGGATGTCCACTCTCGGGAGACGACCGACAGTGGTGCGGTTAGCCAAAGTGACAGACCTAATGTTAGACCTATTTACAGGCAATGGACGTCCACTCTCGGGAGACGACCGACAGTGGTGCGGTTAGTCAAAGTGACAGACCTAATGTTAGACCTATTTACAGGCAATGCTGAGACTGCCAAGGCACACGAGGGATAGGTGGGGGAAAATCAATGTCCCCGTACTCCCAAGACATCCCACACTAGTAGACCCAAATCAGGCACCCCCTCACGAATTCAGGTCCTCAGCCCCTAGTGAAACGTTCCAATTACCTCCACGTGGTACAGTCCCTGTGTACGACCGTCCAGACACCCAGGCAGGAAACCCCCAGAACCTCCCCGGTGTCTCTCCACTAAAGGGGGCAGAGACTGGACTACACACTTTATTGGACTCAGGTGTAAAGGTCCCTGTGTACGACCTCCAGAGATCAGGCCAGGAAGTCCCGAGACACTGGCCGTTTTCTCTCCCCTAACATGGGCAGCAGAGAGAGACCTTCACACTTTATTTGTCTCAAGGGGTAAAGTCCCCTGTGTACGACCTCCAGAAATTCAGGCAGGGAAACACCAGAACCTCCCCGGTGTCTCTCTTCTAGAAGGCCCAGGAGAGGACCTACTCACTTTATTTGTCTCAGAGGTAAAAGTCCCTGTGATACGACCTCCAGAGAGAGGGCACTCACCTGCAG
>NW_011369951.1:5811866-5819363 GCF_000735185.1 Notothenia coriiceps
TATAAATATATATGTGTGTGTATATGTCCGCATCTGTAGCCTGTTATTGTCTCATAATACCGCACTGTCAATGAATTAAAAGTAAATATATAATTCGTCATGAACACATCTGTCCATCAGACAGAGGGCTGCTGTGCCTCCTCATCATTAATGGACGTCTCTTTAAAATGACCGCTCAGAGGAGAGGAGTTCTCATTTCTCTAACCACCTGCTGCTTCCCCTCCTCTCTACTCGGTTCCCCTCCTCGGCTCCTCCGCTCGCATCTCCTGTAGGCGGGACTAAGTCTCGAGGATAGGAGTCGAGGAGGGGAGTTAGAGAAATGAGAAAGGGCCATGGACTTGGTGTTTCAACTGTCATCTTCCATAATTGAAATTTCAATCAGAAATGAACTTTGAACGTTACATGTCAAGAGTTGCTAACATATTGCCATGCGGTTTTTTCCCCTGAAAATCTTGAGCCGCCTGGGTGTGATCGAGTTACATCATGATGCACATGAGGTTACAAAAACATAGGAACAAGATTCTGCACGTCCATAATGTAATCAGCTGCTTTCCGGGTTTTGTTGTCGCTCAGGTAAAGGAATCTCCAGCTATGCAGGCCAACAGGGAGCAGCAGGGCGGAGCCTAGAGGCATGTCTAGACCAGGCGGTGGAGGACATCCCCAAAGAGAGACACCCACACACACCTGTGTACCTGGGAGCCACAGCTGGCATGAGGCTTCTGCAGTGAGTGTGTGTGTGTGTGTGTGTGTGTGTGTGTGTGTGTGTGGTGTGTGTGTGTGTGTGTGTGTGTGTGGAGACTGTCTCTGTGTTTATTCTGCTTTGTTTCTATTTATTTTTCTTACACCTAGGAATTAATCCTCATGTTAGCTCTATACATGTCAGACTGTCACTTGTTAAGAGAATAATCATATTCTGATGGTCTATTAATTTAGATTACTTTGTTAATCTAGGGCACAGGTAATGGCGCGAGTTTTGCCAGGTAGAATTTTTTTTTCGCTGGTATCATTTTCACATCTGTGAAAACGTTGATACATTTCTGGAAGGTGATTTTTTTTTTTTGTTAGTGTTCGTTGTTGTAATACTTATTTTGGCCACTAGAGGCAAAGTGCGCCACTACCCCATTTTCTAAATATCTCTAAAACAATATGTATTATTTCAGGTGAATATTAATTTCTCCATGAATTATACAAAAAAATATATTGTGTGTTAGCAATGCTGCAAGTTGTGGCCGAAATTAGTATTACAACAACAAACATCTGCTTTACAGATACATTTCTTTCCTTTCCTTAAGTAACTTAGAAATATTATGCACTTTTTCATTAAGTCATTAACACAATAGAAAACAACATGTTATTTTCTAGCTTGTGTCTAAGGGTGTCCGTACCATCCTTTTATACTGTGTGATAATACCAAAACACATTCATCCACAATATAGTGATTCTCCAATCAAAATCATAATGCAATATAAAATAAAACATACAGTATCACATTAACAGACGTGTGGTGGTCACACAGGAAAGATACGATTTTCTTAACTTAGTACTTGCATAGTTTATCTTGTATAACACACTTGCATATTTGGGAACCAGAGTTATCTTTTACGCCCTGTAGTTATGAGTTAATACAAAGATATAACGACTTTCCTTTGTCACATACTGTAGTTATGAACTTAATAAACCTCTGCAAGTTTGTGCCCCTTAAATATTTGGCTTATAATATTTCTGCAGCAATGCAACATTATATTTATTGTATAATAAGTATAATGTATAATAACTGTATGTGTGTGAGGTCTACTGTCTTTGCAGGATTTTTAAAACATTTATCGGGTGAATATCTTTGTCTTCTTTCTGGTCTTATCAGCAATCTGTTTGATTATCAAGGAGGCTTTGTGAATATTTACAGCAGCTAGTAGGGGTGTTGACAGCGCGCTGAGACACTGTCAACATCCCTACGAGTGAGGTTTGACTATATGGGAATATGTAGTGCATAAACAGCTGTCCAATCACTCAGCCAGATGTAAATCATTTGCTCAATGCAAAACATGTTAAGAAAATAAACAAATAAAACAAAACCAGAATTTATACAGTTTTAATGAAAAAGAGTGTGAAATACTGAAATGTTTTTTTTTCAAGCAGAAAAAAACGGACTTGAAGGAACTTATTCTGAACAACTGTGATTTTAAGAGAGATTTGTAAGGGGAAACAGAGCTAGCATGCCTGATCTCCTACAGCAAATCATTGGGGCCCTTATTCTATAAACCTAGGAATTACCATCTCCGACTGATACTGACACACACGTCACTGATTTCACGGTGGCCTCACAATGATACTTAAAAGTTTAAGATCTTGGATAGTTAAATCTTTATAGTTTTTAGAGGTCAGCAGGGAGACCTGAAGCCTGGGGCGGTAAAACAGTCACTAAAAATCAAGGTTTGAGCAACAAACTCTGTTTCCTCTTAATGAAGACCCATGAGAGTCCCTCACATAGCCTTAACTCGTAAAACCTCAGTAAAAGAAGACTCTTCTTTCTCCCAATTAGGATCTCAACGCCGGAGTTGTCGGACCAGATTCTGCAGGAAGCGGGCCACAAAATCCAGTCGTACCCTTTCAGCTACCAGGGGGCCACTATACTCAGCGGGAAAGAGGAGGGGGCGTACGGCTGGGTCACTGTCAACTATCTCTCAGAGAACTTCATCAAGGTACCACAACCCTTGTGTGTGTTCTTGCAGTCACAATTCTTATATAAATCAACTAACGACAGTTATTTAAGCAGTACCTTTTTTAGTAAAAGTAAAAAAAACATATTTAAAAAATAACCCATTACAAGTTGGATTGGTTACTTTTGTTAGAAGTACTGAAGTATTATCAGCAACATATACTTAAAAGATCAAAAGTATTTATTTCTATAACATTTATTTATTATTTGTACACTATCAAACACGTATTGAGTGCCTCTACTTTGACATGATTCATGCTTTAATGTTCAAAAAAGCTCTTTATTTTTCTCAAACTGCCTGTGCTGCAGCACCTCTTTTCACCCTCTGTCTGAAACCAGAGCCCAGTCTGCTCTGATTGGTTAGCTGGCCGGCTCTGTTGAGATTGGTCAACCGGTCACAGATGTCCCGCCCCTAACAAATCACATACAATGTGTTGGAGCGCTAGCCAATATAAGCGCAAGTGTTACGTAGGTATGTCAGTATGTCGCGGAAGTAAAAAAGGAGCCTAATGGAGGCGTTTCAGCAGAGTGTGGGAGAGAAACTACCTCGAAAGAGAACTTTGGGATTTTAGCCTTTACAGACCATTTACATGCACAAATCAAATCAAATCAAGTTTTATTTATAAAGCACATTTAAAAGCGATTTTTGGTCGAGCCAAAGTGCTGTACAGTACATGTAATAATAACACATTACAATCACAACAAAAGACAATAAATTACAACAGATATAAAAAACACAGGGAAAAGTCAGGAGCCGTGCTCCGCTCTGACTAGAAGGCCAGGGAGAAGAAATGTGTCTTAAGAGTAGATTTAAAAACCCCTAGGGTCTGGGCCGACCTCACATGGAGGAAAATATAGGAAAAACCTATATGCAGTAACACACTACAGGAAAGGGCAAACCCCAAAAAGCATAACAGGGCATCTTTAAAAACTAACTAGTAAGTGTCAGAAGAATATAGTGCATTAAACGGTACAATACTTCCCTTGTAGATATGTAGAAGTGTAAAGTTAAGGAAAGACTTAAGCAAAGTACATGTAAATGTATTTAGTCACATTCCCCCACCGAAAATCTAACAGTCAAATGATGGTTCATTTTGAATCACATCGTGTGCAGCAACAATGGTAAAAAGCAGACTCCTTTACAACAGTTCCTCTTTATCTAGTCGAGTCAAAACATCTACATGTTTGTACTTAACTGTTGCAATGGATCTTCAAGCTTCTTTTTTAGAGGGGGACTGATGACACCTTGTGGCTAGTGGTCGATTTCCACCATCTCTTCTGATGTTCGTTGTCAACATTTGTAGGGGGTCAGCTTTTCTTCGTATAATCACCACTTAAAAATACCCATTCTCTTATGCTACTTTTCCCCAAAGTATGGTTTCGTGGGGAGCTGGTTGAGCGCCGGCAGACCCACGGTGGGGGCGCTTGATCTCGGCGGAGCGTCCACTCAGATCACATTTGAGACTAAGGATAAAGTGGAGGATGAAAAGGATCTGAAGAAGCTGCGTCTTTATGGCAATGATTACTCTTTGTACACACACAGCTTCCTGTGCTACGGCCGGGACGAGTTCCTCAAGAGACTCATGGCTCACATCATGAAGGTAATGTAACATGACACACTCATGAAGTGAAAAACAACTTGACTTTACATCGTCAGGTTGTTCGATACCTTTTTTAGTATTTGCGTTATAACAGAAATGTAATATTTCCCCTAAGGAATATGTAGAACATTCGGAAAGTAAGTCATGTGATGTGCCGTGTACAGTTTATAATGGCAACACTTATTTTTCTGGTTAGGATCCTGACGTTTAAGATAAAAAAAATCTAATAAATGTTTGCTTCTTTTACCTGTTGTGCTATATATATATAATATAATATATTTATATATATATATACACCGAGAGAGAGAGAGAGAGAGAGAGATTTCCTCCCATTATATTTCTTTCTCTCTCTCTCTCTCTCTCTCTCTCTCTCTCGGTGTATATATATATATAAATATATTATATTATATATATATAGCACAACAGGTAAAAGAAGCAAACATTTATTAGANAAGTTGAATACAGTATATTCATATGTGTCAGTGATTTCATGTCAATTAGGCGAACATAAACATAAATGATCGTGGTGAAGATGATGATTAAATTAGGATTAAAAATCGAGAGCCGGGCTGCATTTCCTCCTGTTCGTTTTTTTCGACTAAACAACATTATTTTGTTAAATAACAACATGGTGATGTTTTGTAAATGATTACATGTCTCTTATTTAGCACAGTAGTATGATATCCGTGACATATGGATCTTAACAAAGTTCCGCTGTACATCCAGCGTACTGTATCTGACTTTATTTCACATGAGCTCCAGTGTGGAACCCCACTGCACCCCCTGGTGGATCAATGATCCATTGCAGCTGGCTTCATTATAATTACATTTATCTATCACGGGGGAGGTCTCAAGTCAAGCTGGAGGTTTTCCCTTGAGCGAGGGCAGATCACGTACCAATCACGTCCCTCGCGTTTCAAACTGTCTGAAATGATGCGCTACATCTGTAGGTTTTGCAACCACTTCCATTTAACTTCAAATTCCCTTCGAGTAAGTCACACGTTGTCTCCTGCTTGTCTCTATATTATTCATTTGGCTGCTATACTGCTCCATGCAGAGTGGCCTGACCTGGCTGTGTCATGGGCTGTGTGTGAGCTCCACCCCTCACAGCATGCCGGGCACATCCTTATGTAAACAAACACGCATGTAAACGCAGTTTATCGAGCTCAGAAAGGTTATCGAGTCCATTTTTATTTATCGTATGATAAGTCAATTTATTGATTATCCCTGCACCGCTGACGGAGCGTCAGCCTGTATACCGTTACGACCCCCAAGATTGTTTTAAATCAACGGGAGCCGTCAGTGTATCCTCGGTTATAGCTCCTCCAGAGAGGCTCCTCGACGCTCGATCCTCGGTCCTCAAAGTGCATTTAATGGATTATTATAATAATAATGAGAATAATAATGGATTACATTTTTTATTAGAGCGCTTTTACAGGTGCTCAAAGCGCTTTACAAATACACATTACACATATTAGACATGTAAGAGTCATTAGGGTTAGGGTTAGTGGGACATTACCCACAAGAGCAAATGCGGGTAAAGCGTCTTGCCCAAGGACACAACGGCCTGACGCAGTGGCGGCCGAGGTGGGATTCGAACTTGAGTTCACCAACGCCCCTTGATCTGATGACCAACGCTCTAACCACTGCGCCAAAACCGCCCTGGTTTAGAGAAATTTAGATGTCCTTCAACATGGCGCGCTGAAATTCATTTCCGGGTCACTACCGGAGGACCGAGGAATCGAGGAGTCGAGGAGGGGGATTTGATCAAATGAGAAAGGGCCCAGGTGAACACAATCACCAGCTACAGACAAGACGGGAGGGGGAACACTTTTCAAAATAAAACAGGAAACAGAGACAGACAAACTAAAACATAGACAGATCGTGACAACTAGTTGCATAAACGACATACTCCCATGCTTCCTGTGAAATGTTTTAGTTTGGAAAAAAGTAATATACTTCGCCAATAATGAAGCTATATTATCCGTAACGGAGGCCAAGATCTATGGCCCCAGAGATCTCCTTCATTACAAACATATTGTCTAATAATCAGGGTGGCAATGCACATTTTTTATCTGCGTTTCAACCCGACCCTTATAGTATTCTTATAGAGGGGTGACTGACCTCATGTTGGTTTGCGATCACAGCCTCAGGCGAGTTCATTTTCTTAAAAGTGCCCTGAGGGTGAGTTATTCCCTCTAACTTTGTGCATTGTCGTTGCACACAGAATTAATTATTGGCAATCTCATCCGGCTCAACAGAAATAATTCCCCTTTAAAAGTCTGGTTTAAAATTGATTTTTAACTTGTAACAGTCTTCATTTCTTTGGGGGAAAAAATACTTTTTTTCAAACATTCACATCAACTGTTTTTTTGTTCTTGTTTGTTTTTCAAAAAGAAAAGTCAAGAAGACATGTTTTTAGCAAACATCAATATGACATTTTTTATATGTCTACATTTTGTCCTTTGTACACTTATATGTGAAAGCCATCAGGGTAAAAGCTGGATTCAATTAACTCAAGAGCCTGTTTTAACACCACAGAGAGGTACAAACATCAATGTATGTCAAGTCTTTTTAACACAAAACTCCAAAATAAGATGTATAAATATGGGTAAAAGCCATTAAGTTCTTGAGTGCAGCATTGTGTACATAGTAAAACAGAAGGTATTAAAAGTGGCTGAGATAAAGGGCGAGGTTCTGTCAGGAGGCTTAAATATCAGGAGTTGACTTTAGAGATTATCTGACTCATTTGCATACAGACACTTCTGACAGAATCGATCATTCACAGAGCTCTCACTCTGCCTCATTTTATCAAATGCTGGTGACATTTTCATGGAGGAGATACTTATATGAGAAGGAAGTGCCACTTGCTCTAGAGCAGGGGTGGGGAACCTTTTTCCTCTCAAGGGCCATTTCAATTTTTTCAACATCCTCCGAGGGCCGTACAAATGATTGACCTCTGCATAAAAAATACTAAAATCACAGCCCATTCATTTGGCCTTTCTTTCATGCTGTACAAAGAAAAAGCAAACTCTTAATCCAGATATCTTACCATGTCTCGCGCATGCATTCACGTGCACGGTTGTGGCATTACCACCAAAACAGAAAGATATGGACACAAGATGTGTGCAAATGTATTTAGTTTCCTATCCATGTGAACATGATTTAAGTGTGTGGGGG
>NW_011369951.1:5819401-5829040 GCF_000735185.1 Notothenia coriiceps
GAGAGAGAGAGAGAGAGAGAGAGAGAGAGAGAGAGAGAGAGAGAGAGAGAGAGAGAGAGAGAGAGAGAGAGAGAGAGAGAGTTAGTCTGCCAAATATAATGGGAGGAAATGGCACACGCTTGTTTAAAAGATATTTGATCAGCAATGTCTCTTTCCAGAAATCATGACCCAATTACCTAAGCTAATCCACAGACTTTTTTGTGGGCAGTTTCAATTGGCGGGGTGGTTATTAGAAGATAGTTCCAACATGAAACTGCTCTAATACTACTGGAGTTTTAAAGAATACTGATGGCTGCATTGACATTTGAGACATTGCACATTTCCATATACAATATTAATGATGTGCATGAAATACACACAGAGAATAAAAATCCCTAATATTTGGTTATAAGATAATTCTGAGTTGTTAAGCAGGACAGTTCAGCATCTTGTTACTTAAAGACTAACACATCTGGTCTTGGAAGGATACAAAACAGATACTTTCATAATGTATTCTAATAATATTTTCAATGGGTTTGTTTGGGTATATGTGATATTAATCCCTTTGTCTGTGTCTTTCTCTCAGTCTCAGGGTTACCCTCAGTCCATCACTCACCCCTGCTATCCTGCAGGCTTCAACAAAACCGTGCAGTTGAACAGTACATTCAGCTCTCCGTGTACAGCACAGTACAATCCCAGCCCCTACGACCCCCTGGCCTCTGTGACAGTGACGGGCAGCGGACACTACGAACACTGTCTGGGCAACGTGTCAGAGATCTTCTCCTTCGACAGCTGCCCCTTCTCCCAGTGCTCCTTTGATAAAGTCTTCCAGCCCAATGTCAGCGGCAGCTTCATGGTGAGAGAGGCTGGAGGGAGAAGAGGACACTGAGCTGTCATCTTTTTTCCTCTTTGACATCTTTTGAAACACAGACAGACAATATTATAAACATAGCCATAATAACCACATTGCACACAAAAAATATATAGGAGCTTTCATATGGGTCAGCAATCTTTTTAAATATTTGTACATTTTTTGCTATTTTTATAATAAAAAACTAAAGGAAATTCATTGTAAAAACAATATTTGGCAATATACCAGATTCTGATTTTGATTACCATAAATCAGTAAATTAAGCAACACCATTATAGAAAAATATGTTATTAAAGCGGAAATAAACTCAGGTAAATGTATTTGCAAATAATAAAATAAAATTGAAAAAACAAACCACAGTAAAACTACTAAATAAACTGTTGTGTATGAAATAACAAATATACAACAATACGCAAGTGGAGTACAGGCCTCTCGAATGACATGTTTATTTATAAGCATAACCAGCCTTGCGATTGTATTTGAATAACTGTAACTCAATAGCAGTATTGATCACAATAATTGCATGACATTTTCACAGAAGAACAAGGACAATGCCTCAATGTTTAAATAAGAACCTATTATGCGCCATTATTTCTCTCCTAGGTAAAAATGTTTTCTATGTACTATGTGTTGCCCCAGTTTGATTGGTTTGTTTTTCTCTCTGTGCACCAGGCGTTCTCTGCTTTCTACTACGTTCACCTCTCGCTGCAGCGTACCACCGGCATCACCGCACAAACTCCTTCACAACTGGAGAACGCGGCGGAAACTCAGTGCGGCATGACTTTCAATCAAGTAATGGTCCTTTCTACTTATGTTCAATTCATTTGTTCATAATATATACTTTTTGTCTAGGCATGTATTAGTTCAAGTGTGGTTTGTAGCCAATACCTGAAAAACTATTACAACTTCAATCAGCTTGATGTTTAGGCTACTTTATTTTCAGTGCTAATTAGCAATAGGAGCATGCTCACACCTAAATTAGTGTTTGAGCATCTGTTTAGCATGCTCCAAGTAGCACTTATCTCAAAGCACCACTGTGTAAAGCCTAACGAGCTGTGAGCATGGCCCGTACACTCTGCTTTAAATACATTGACTAACCCTAAAAAAATCGACCTAAAACGTTATGTGCTCATTTATTACTGTATGCTCAAAGACCTGTCATGGTTGCGGTGATTCACAATTTTGGGAAAATCTGTATTATTGAATGTTTGTTTGTTTCATCTTTAAGTTTATATTAGGTTATAGTTTTTGTATTGTGAACTGTATACTACTTTCTGGTATTGTATTATGTTATCTCCTGTACATGATTACATTTAAACTCATTTATCATAAAGTGAGCTATTTTTTATAAGCAATACTTTTGTCCCTCCCACTTTAACTCACTTTTTACTTTTGTACCTTTATTAATATTGAATTAGTTGAATAGAAACACAACCTGGTTTGCTGCTATTTAGACTGTAAGGGGGCTGGAAGAGACAAATGAGTGAGATTCAACTCCACTTTTTAGTTCGTGTATTTTATTCCACAACTTGCTTACACTGTTTAATTGTTTTCTTCCAGATGCTGCTTCTTGACCCGGAGCAAAAGTCTCGTTTGAAGAACAGCTGTGCCAGCTCTGTGTTCGTTAAGACTCTCATGTTCAGAGGATATGGCTTCGATGAGATGTCATTCCCGCGTGTAACCTTCCAGAAGAAAGTGAGAACTTAATCACTATTTGACAACAGATATATCTTCAATACTAATGTGTCTACTATCTACTAACTGGCAGTAATCACTTGCTGATCCTCCAGGCAGGGGACACCTCGGTGGGCTGGGCTCTGGGCTACATGCTCAGTCTGAGCAGTTTACTGCCGGCAGAGACAGTGGGGCTGAGGAAGGCCCTGACTCCAGGAGCGTGGGCCACCCTCATCTTCCTCTCCGTCCTCCTGCTCGTGGGGGTCCTAGTCTTCATCCTACTCCGTTCTGTTAATGGGAAGAAGAAAGGAGGAAGTGATGGCACCATCTAGATACTATAACAACAAGACAGTAGTAGGTTTTTGTTTATGTTGGCTCTGTACTCCGACATATTGGATCTGAAATGAAACTATGCGGTTTATTTAAGGGTAATCACATTAATAGGTGGGATCTGTTTCTCCTCTTACCCTTAGTCCCCCGATTTTAGGTTAATGCAGCAGGACACAAGGCTTATTTCACAAGATGTCTTTTTAATTTTGTTCTTGAAAGAGTCCTAAGGAAGGTCAATTACTGTTTTTAAGTCACATACTTTTTTGTATTTGTGCCCCATCATCCACATACTGTAAAGGGCAGGAGACTGCATGGCTGTGTATATCCAGTAGTGGATATCAATTATTATGAATTATTGCTTTTTTTACAACAATAACTTCACAATCTTTCCTTTCAAATGTTATTTCCTGGAGTATAAAGCAAACACAAGGAAAACACATGTCAGGTTTTAAGAATGTTGTATAGTATAGCAGAGGCACTGACACTAAGATGAGGTCTGAATGACATTTTCTTCTTGAAAATATGAGATTCTTTTTCATGTAGAAGTGTGACTAGTCTGAAGCGCTTGTATATTAAAATGTAGCACACTGGAGATAACTTCCAGTTTAATATGCAAGTAAACACTATTTAATTATTTTTTAATATGTATTGACATATGTATTTTTTTTAAGGTGGCAGTTTTGATTCACATTTTATTTGGCGGAAGTCAAGAGCATGCTTTTGCATATTACAAATATTTGTTGACTTAGACAAGTTTTAGTTTCATAAACCTTGTGTCAAGTAGATAACTGATAGAAAAGAGTTCTTCAATCTAAAACATATTTTCTTTATGTCTACTATATAATAAAAGGAAGCTAGTAGTTGCTGATACAGTTTAGATTAAACTAGAATACAACAATCCTGCTTGAAATACAGAAAGGCATTAAGGTACTGAGCAAAACTTACATCTAATCTGCCAAAAAAAGACCTTATGTTTATATTTCTTTGTTTTATACAGTAGTCAATAATTCACCAGTTTGCTTCAAGCTATATGAGTTTACCTAAAGGGCCTCATTATGCTTGTTGGGGTTTTCCCTTTCCTGTAATGTGATACATAGTATTCGCGATTGGACTCCTTTGTTTAATTCCGTAACATAGCAACATCACGATGTAACACTCCCACTTCTATTGGTTAACACTCCAACACATTGTTGTGATAGGCTAAAGGACAGGACAGCTCTAAGCAGCTAACCAATCAGAACAGACTGGGCTCTGGTTTCAGACAGAGGGTGTAAAGAGGTGTGGCAGCACAATGAGCATAATAGGGCCCCTTTAAGGTATGAATTAGTTCAGTTTCAGTTTTCTGCACCATAAAACTAATATTTGAGTGCTGCCTTATTGAATTGAATGTAAGATACTTGTTTTGCTTTTAGCGTGCCCACCTCTAGTGAATTATAGGCTAAGGTACAATTATTTAAATGTCCCAAAAAAACACTGTAAATAATTTTATGATGGAACATTGAAACCAATATGTAAGGTGTGCCTGCATAAAGGCCAAAGGGAACCCTTGGCATGTAGATGAATTATGAATATGAGACTTTCCCAAATCTTTTCAGATCCTGCATGTTTATTTTGTTTGTACCCCCATATTGTAGCATCTTCCAAATTATTCTTGTGGCATATTGAGTTTTTACTGATGGAAACATTTGGATACTCCTGGGGAACATGTTTTTAGTTGGGGTGATGTGGCTTTTAGCATATTTATGTTTGATGAATCAACTGTGACAAAGATTTAAATAACGCTATGTTAATATTAATATAATATTAATATTATCGCATTGTGAGTTTTTAATTATCATGGCATTATTGGTCTCTGTTTTGTCACATTGTATTTTTTATTTGTTTTACTTGAGATAACAAAATACATATATTTTTTTCCTTTGTACAACTTGTCTACTGTATTTAATTCTATCGTTCCTGTCTGCTTTGGACTACAACTACCAGAATGCATTGCTTTATCAGGAGTGCGGCCAGTTTGATCATTTCCGGTAAGGTCGTAATGCTGTCAAAATAAAAGCGGGGAGTTTTGCATAAATATAATTTGCAATATATTGTGCTTTTTAATGATCTTTACAAATTCAAATATCAGCAATCGGAGTCACCATTATAATTATAATATGTAACAAATGGGACGGACAATAAATTAGTCTTAGTATTCATTACTTGCTTGTGGCATTTATTTTGAAAGCGCTGTAACCGGAAGTATTGATGTTGCTACTGCATGGCGGAACAAGCGTGACTATTCAATAATAAATAATTCAAGTAGAGTAACCGTGTTCAGTTGTATTGAGTTAAAGCTGGTCCATTTTCATTTTAAACAAGAACATTTAAACGTACTTCGAAGCTGTTCAGCTCCCTGTATATATTGATACGGAGTTTGTTCTGAAAATACCATCGTTGTGTCTGTTTGTCAGTCTGCTAGTGAGCTCTCTGAGCAGTTTGGAGATGTGCTCTCAGACGAAAGCTGCATCCCTGATGGCTAACATCCCGCGGGCAGACATCGACCCCTCCGGAGTGTTTAAATACGTCCTGATAAGAGTTCACAGCAGAGAGGAGGGGGACGACTCGGAGATAGATATAGTCCGAGGATACGGATGGGCTGAGTTCCATGGTGAGTCAGGGGCAATAAAAACAGAGAAAGCTAACGTTAGCTACCCGGGAGGCACCACAACACAGGTGCTAGTTCCACCCAAGGGTGACAGACATGGGTTTTATCAGGCTAAATGACAGTGGAAGTACAACTTAAAATAATGTACAATACACAAGTGGTTAAAACCTAGGTCATCCCTTTTATTTAGCGTTCCTATTGTTCCGATTGTAAAGGTTACATAAAATATGACCAATTGTATTACTTGCTCTTTTTCCTGTTACATCCTCATTTGTTTGGTCATTCAGATGTCTTATTTTATGAAAATGGGTATGTTTCCTTATATTTACTGTATAGTAGTGCAGAAAGTATGCAGAAAAAACCTTTATTTTCTAAGAAGATATATTTTGGTATTTATTTTTATTTTGTCAAATTCTAAGTTATTTTCAAAACAGTAGCCTACTACTAAGATATTTTTGTTAGTGTATTTGTTTATGATTCTTTGAGAGATTCAGATTTCAAAATGATCATTTGTCTGTGCTCTTTCCGTTCTCTGACCAAGCAAGTACATATAACACTTTGTTGATTAAATCGCAATCGCGAAGTTGTCCACTGTAATCGCAATATGACTTTTTCACCAAATTGTGCAGCCCTAGTGGAAAGTAAAACATCCCAAATCAATTAAAGGAACTCAATAACTATTATTAATTTATCAATTTATTAAGTTCACCTAACTAAAGCTAATGCAGTACAATATAACCGTTTTACAAGAAATGCTGTCCCTCATCAACGTTATCATGTTCAGTGTGTGTTGAAACTGTAAAGAGATGTTAATTCATTTTTGTGGTCATTTTGGAGCATTTGAAAATGTAGTTTCAAGATTTTCCTTGCAAATGTAAATGTGACTTAAGATATTATCGCAATAATAATCAAAACATGCTTAGAACTCTTTACCTACCTTTGTTAAAGACAACTTTTCCATGACAATCGTGTGAGGGTATTGATGATTACCCCAATAATGGGAGATACCATCATAGACATTGTGTGTTTGTTTTTTTTGCCACCCCAATCCACAATATAATCGAATATCATTCCATCCCTATTCTGTAAATTGCAGTTATTGTATTGTGTTATACTGACCAATATTCCAAATCTACAGTCTATCATATCCTATGTTTGGACAGATGGGACACTGCTTGCTTCATTCACAAGTTACAACCACATTTGTTTAAGCCAAACATCCGAATCACAGTTGTATTATATATTGATGTAGGGCTGCTCGATTATGGCAAAAATCATAATCTCGATTATTTGGGTCAATAATTGATATCACGATTATTAAAAACGATTATCCATTTACTTTGAAAACATCAATTCATTGGAGAGAAAACATGTGAACAGTATGTTTTGAACAGTTGATTACCCTGAACTTTAAGTATATTATATATATATATTGAGTATAATTCAACTGAAAAACCTATATAAAAAAAAGTAATGATACAAAAATAATCGTTTTATTTCAACGTACGTTGTTTTCGTAATCGTTGCAAGCCATAATCGTAATTGCGATTAAAATACGATTAATTGAGCAGCCCTATATTGATGTACAGTATTCATTTTTTTCACTGTTCTACATTATATTTAAATATATTATAAAGTGCAGTGTTTATGCAATCACATGCCTTTTCTTGCAGCTGATATCTATGATAAAGTTTCTGAGGAGCTGGAGAAGGGCGGCCAGCTGGACTGTGAGTGTATCGGAGGAGGGAGGATCCAACATGAGCCCCAGGACAAGAAGATCCACGTCTATGGATACTCAATAGTGAGAGAATTCTGCCTTATAAAAACTGCAATTATGTAGACAAAAACAGTGCATAGAGCAAATGTGCAAAACAAACTAAATTCTAAATCATTACAGCATTACTACATTCCTTTTTTTTTTTACTCTAATGGTACATTGGTATATTTTTGTTTTAGGGATTTGGAAGAGCGAACCATGCAGTAACCACTGAGCAACTGAAGGCTCAGTATCCGGACTATGAGCTGACCTGGGACAATGAAGGATACTGAACTGAACTCAGATCAGCGTCTGTTGGACGCCCTTTCTCCTGAACAGCACGGCACGCATATGTAACCCCTGGAGCTTTTTGATAACCCAAGACTAAGACTGACGTACAGCTACAAGCCGGTTTTGGACTTATCTTAAGTAACAATATGTCTTTAAAAAAAGATCATGATCGTAATTATAATCCTTACCATGGAACATCATCTGGAAATCATAAAATAAATAACACTCATTGACTTGTTTTAGAGTCACATTGGAACTAATTGCTAAGATATGTTGTGATATTTCATAAACGTTTTATGAAATGAACTTTAAAGTCTTGTGCATACTTCGTCTGTTGCAGACTTGTATTCCTCTAGCCCACTGACAGGAATGTGAACTGCTGATGAATGTTATGCATTCATTTGAGTTTTTCTGTGTTTTACGGCTAACACAACAAGATGGAATTACAACATTGTACTATTGTGTAGGAAAAATGTATTTAAGGAACGGGTATGTCAATTTTGAAAAAGAAATCTCAGAATTAGTCAGTTTAAATTGGTACATTTACAAGACAACACCTTTCGATATTGTCATAATAAAACAAAAACTGAATGCTAAAAGTTCATTTTAAGCTAGCATCAGCACAAAGACTGGAAGCAGGGAGAACCGTCCCATCAAAAGTGAAACATCTGCCGTCCAGCAACCTAATGAATATAAATATTTGCTAGTGTGCTGGTTTCTGGTTTCAGCAATGATGCATTCATGGTAACAGGGCTCCATTCTCCAACACCACTTGAGGGGACTTTTTAGATGCTGCTCATTTTAGAAGAGCTGTTTGTTCAATCCCAATATCAAATTTCACACTTCAATGTGTCAAATATGCAAGATGCCATTTTAAATCCTAACAGCTGTGGAGTGTGGGTGGGTTTTTTACATTTTTGTAGCAAAGCTTGCAGTTTCTTTTCGCTTCTAATCTTTACGCTAATTGTGGCTTAACATATTCTTCGTGTTTACAGATGACCTTGAACATGTTGATTTTGTCTTCATAATGGAATACGGAAGTAGTTATATTCATCCCGCTTTCGTCTCATTAGTATGCATAAAAAGTGACAGGTCACACCTCCCCCCCTATTAGTCGAACTAAAGTAGGACGTAACGTTAACCCGGTCCCCCGTCCCCTTTTCCCGTTTTAGTACGTACGGGTAGGGTTGGTAGGAAGTACTTCCTAACGTAAAGGGTTAGGGTTGGTAGTAATTACCCTAACCCGTAAAGGGTTAGGGTTGGTAGGAAGTACCGTTCCCGGTACGTAAGGTAAGGGGGGGGGTAGGGGGGGTAGTAGTTGGTTAGTTTACTTACCNTGTATTCACAGGTGTGAAAAGCCCCCACTGTTGCGCCTTATGGTGTATAATAAAAAAATAAAATTAAAATGCGGTTTCAATCACATTAGTATGCATAAAAACTGACAGGTGGGCCCGCCCCCAAGTGTGTGTGTGTGTGTGTGTGTGAGTAGTTATGTTCATCCCGCTTCCATCACATTAGTATGCATAAAAAAGTGACAGGTCACACCTCCCCCAATTATGCAAATGAGCTAAGGCCCGCCTCCCCTTTGATCGAGGTGTGAGATCTCAAGTAGGTGTGATATCCCAAGTAGGTGTGAGATCCGTCGATAGGAGGGGGGTGATGTGTAACAGGTTGATGGTGATTTCACAGTGTGAAAAGCTCCACCCACTTTTGGCAGCCGTTTAGGTGTTATCTAATAAAAACTGTTTCTATGAGTCACAGATAGTAGCTTTAAAAAGTGAACATGTGGTGCGTGCGCCCCGCCAGAGTGTGTTGTGTGTGTATGGTGTGTGTGGTGTGGTGTGTTGGTGTTGTGTGTGATGTTGTGGTGTGTTGTTTCTTTCTGTCTGATCTGTCTGTCTTATGTCTGTCTGGTCTGTCTGTCTTCTGTCTGTCTGTCTTGTCTGCTGTCATGTCTGTCTGTCTGCTGTCGCAGTCTGTCTGTCGGTGTCTGTCTTCTGTCTGTCGTCTGTCTGTTCTTGTCTTCTTGTTCTGTCTGTCGGTTTCTGTCTGTTGTGGTGTGTGTGTGTGTGTTGTTGTGGTGTGTGTGAG
>NW_011369951.1:5829085-5856065 GCF_000735185.1 Notothenia coriiceps
CCGATCACGTGATTTTCAAAAGATCGGAATCGGGAGGAAAACAATTTTTTTTGTATTCAATGTTACAAAACAAAAATGCCCATGTTCAAGTCTTAAAGTCATCCTGAGGCCTTAGTTTTGGTTTCAAATTACACAACATCATGTATGTGTTGCTTCTTTGGGGCTTGTTTTCATAGACCTGGTTGCTTATTTCTCTCAAATCTGGCAACAGAGTGGGCAGGGCGCAGTGTCTAATTGTAGCAGTAAGCTAACGAGTACTGACAAGCTTGATTTTGTTTTGATCCAATGCTGCTGTGAAAAAAAGAAGCTATATCCATGTTGGATAGAATATCCAATTTAAATTAAAAAAATAACCTTAAAGGACAACTTGAATGCTTTTTTTTTTTTTTTTTCTAAATGCATTGCATAAAGATCGGATCGGGAAAAATCGGTATCGGCAAATTGTCAAAATCAAATGATCGGAATCGGATCGGGAGCAAAAAAAGGTGATCGGGACATCCCTAACAAAAACCTATACAACACGCAACAGGAGGCAAAACCCCCACAAGCATAAAAGGGTCTCTTTAAGATGACTGACACATTAATGGATCACTTATTATAAATATGTTATATAATATGTATATTCCAAAAAATGCCATTCTGCAAAATCAGTTATTTTAGCTTTGGTAATTTGAGTGTATTGATGCTAGCATTTTGGTAATTATAATTAAGTTACATTTTAATGACACATTTTGACTTGCAACAGAGCATTTCTACACTGCAGTATTATTAAGTATACTCAAGTAAAATAGCGGAATACTTCTTCCACCACTAGGGGCATTTAGAACAGACAGAAAGATGTAACCTAAATAACTCACTTTAATGATTTATCTTGCCACGTTAATATCGCTTATTTGGCTTCTTATCCATCAATGACTTTCTTGCTGTTACCTGTCTGAGTGTGTGCATATGCTGCTCCTGCTGCTGCAGATTCCATTGGCTCTGTTGGATTAGGTCCTCCATTGAAGGTGCAGCAGGTGGAGGATTCGGAAGCGGGGCAATCATTGCCATTGGTGGCGGAAGGATATCAACCACGTCTTTGGAGCCTTGGTACATCTCTGCAATAATAAATAAAAAGGCAGGGAATATGAAAATGTGAAGTCTTGGTGTTGGTAATTCTATGATTTTGGGGTTGAGGCTGGAAGGGTTGCTGCTGGAGAGATGGAGATGCCCTGCAGAGAAAGAGTCAAAAAAAACCACAACAGGCAAAGATTGGCTGGTTTGTTTACAGAAAACAAGTATTTAAAACGAAGAAAGAAAATGCTGAGAAGAAAACACGTTAGCAGCTTGTGTATATAGAATATGGTTAGAACCTGAAGAAAATCAGATTCACCAAGGTTTGTAAACAAAGAACAGAAATGTTGGATCACTAGGCCTACTTCTGTTTGTCTTATCATACCAGCTTCAAAAGGAAGGATGAAGCACATTTTGATGAGCACCATCAATGAAACATATCTGACACATTAAAAAGGAAAACACGAATCAAGAACATAAAGGAAACGGAAAACAAACCTAATAAACTTTCAAGCATCAATATGATCATGTCCAGCAGAAATGTGCAAAATAAAAATAAGAATGTCACTTTCCGAATAGAACTCTGAATTTGTCTGGCACATCTGGTTCCAAATAAATACCTTCAGATGTATATTCCTCCCCATCGTGGGTAGAGGGATCTAAGTGGAGAAAGCAAACTTTAATACATTTCAGTGTTATTACATTACTGACAGAAGAACTCCATGCAACCCTGCACAACACCGTGCTGTAGTATTACCAGGCAGTGTATCAGCTGTACATCATCAACGTTATCTAACCTTCATTATTAATCTGTGGATTTCTGACTTTGACCAAGGGAGCGTTTTCCCTTCCTTTGGAGTATTGTTGCGTGTTTCGAAGTATATGTAGGACAAGAACTGGTGTGTGTGGCTTTCCCCCCCCATTTCACCTCAGTTTAAATGTAAAACAGACAAAATATGAAGAGGCTGGTCCCAAGTTGAATCACCATCAGCTGCGGGTGGTAGAGGTGGTTTGGTAAAATTGTGTGCCTTTACTTTGACATGTTCACATGCTTTAATGTTCAAAGCTTTATTACTGCCTGTGCTGCAGCACCTCTTTCCACCCTCTCACGTACAGTGTGTTAGAGTGCTAGCCAATGGAAGCGTGAGTGTTACATAGTGATGTCACTATGTTTGGGAAGTAAACAACGGAGTCGTTTCAGTCGGGGGGGATAGTGTGTGGTGTGAGGGAACTTTGTGATTTAAGCCTTTGCCGACCATTTAGACAAAAACCAACTGCACTACAGGAAAGTGAAGCCCCCCAAAAAGCATGATAGGGCCCCTTTAAAAACCTGTGGTAATTGTAAAATACAAAGGGGATGTTGTTTTTGCACTGATCTGGGTGGAACTTGGTAAAAGAAAATCTATAGAATAAATTATTTAAAAAAATAATTGCATTTTCTGTGCTACCCTGTTTGCAGAATGACAATACATTTTCCTTGATCCCTTAAATTTGAACTATTACAAGTTACATTTCAATTCAATTCCATTGATCCTTTACATTAAGGTCTCAATAAAAATTGAAAATACTTAGTATCTAGAACACTAAATGAACTAAACATTCCAACATCATACAGACAGATACGTGACTGTGGACTTTTCCATTAACTACATACGCTGCTGATGCTCGATTGCAAGCTTGCACTTGTAGTAGCTGAAGTAGTCTCCCCCAAAGAGGAAGGAGAACTTGGGGTTGTCCTTCTGTTTCTCCATTGTCATCTTCTCAAACTCTGGCCCATTACGAGCGACAAACTGGGCCAGCTTGTCTATTACATTCTTCAGTTCTTGATCTGCAAAAGAAACAAAGAAAATAAGTAAAGAGTCAGAACTGGGGCAGTTGGTGAAATGTCTTAAAATGCTAAGCAAAAGACAGGAAGAACTTATCATAACGTGTGCTTTACTAACACGTTATGAACATTTATCCTGACAGCACGTGCCTTGTCATCATTATATTACAGTTATAAAACAAGCCTTTTTATTAGATACATATCCAGGAATCCTTGAATGAAAACAACTATTTTTTACAAACAGTTAGCCGTTTTAAAAGGTGTTTACAGAATCCTCAAAGCCATCAATGTAAATCTGAATGAAATAACCATCCCATCCACTGCAAAATAAAAACATATGACTGTTTCCAATTCAGTAGATTCATGAAGTCCTTGTCTGTGTTCATAACCCGATACAGTTTGCATTACTTTTCCGCACTGAGAAAAAGCAACACCTACGTACTTAAAATTGACCATTTTTTGGTTTTCTGTTCCTTTTTTTTTAATAACAAGGCAATGTATCACTTAAAGACTGCAATATGTATCATGTTTGTATTAGGAAACACGTTGTAATTTGGGAAAATGCATGCAGCAGCAACATAGTATTAATCCAGATTGTATGAGTCTTTAAGAATACTAAAGTTGTGTCAAGTGTAGGTAAGCTATCATAAGAGCATTAACCAATGCTTATTCTCACCAAAATATTGACAATTGATATTCATCTAAGCGGATTTATGATTTACATGTTAAACACCACATCAATGCTAAAGACCCACAGATTAAAATGTGTAACAACACCGTTAGCTGCTGGTGTTACGTGCGTTGCTAGATGCTAAATGTGTTGTGTTTAATAGCAGTAGCGTAGCTCCAGGTAGCATGTGTGCTAGCTAACGTTCATACATAGCAGCGTTACGTTTCTGCTCACCTTCGGGGGAATTGGGGATATCCATGTTTGGCTTCACTTACAGCGAACCCGCTGCAGCTTAATAGATAGTCCAAAACAGTATAATTGTGTAATGTTTCCCTTAATGGTTTATAAAATCGACAAAGAAGACAGGCATTGCCCATGTATCGTAAACCGGAAGTATTATTGCACACACAGAAACAGCGCCTCGGAACATTGCTGTCTGATTTGCCTACAGCGCCGCTCCGGGTTTAGTGGAAGAAGAAAGCATTGCAAAAAATAGACTAAACTAAGGATATAACGGAGCTCCTGTTAGTTGGGGGCCTAGGGGGGAAAAAAGGACCGTTTGGTTCAGATTCTCGCAAATTCGCCAAATTTGGCACAGATGTTGTCCATACCGTAAACCAAACGGTCCTTTTTTCCCCCCTAGGCCCCCAACTAACAGGAGCTCCNGAGTATACAGAAATACAGTAAATGAAGAAATACAAATGAGTTGTTGAAGAAGAGATCCCATTTTATTCAAAAATAACATTGTGCAACATGCATCTCAGCACATAGTTACAGTAGTTTCTGTATCGGAAAACAAAAATTATGCTTCTGTCAAATACAGTAGATAGAAATAAAAACTTAGAGTAAAGAAATATTAGGCTGAACCCTCTGTCCAACCTCTCTCATCGTCAAATCATGGTTGATAACATGGTCAATCAAAGTGGCCCGGATTTCATTAGAGAGTATTCTTCTTTGTCCACGTCCTCTCCCTCCAGCTCTACCTCTACCTCTCATTCCTCCTCCTCTCACTCTCACCCACCTCTTCCTCTTCCTCTCACTCTCAGCCCAGCTCTTCCTCCTCCTCTCACTCTCACCCCAGCTCTTCCTCTTCCTCTTGCTCTTGCTTCCATGTTGGCTTCCATTGTTGCTGTAAGAAAGTACTCACCTGTGGTGTTTTTATAGTGCTAACATCTTGATTGATGAGCAAACAATTATGCTATCAGGTGTTTGGTTAGGTGGAACGTGTTTCTTGATCATTGGTCCATGTGTGAGGCCTTTTGAATATCAGTGTTTTAAACCTGCTAACATGTGACTTTATGTCAGATTCCTGTGTCTTACGTGGAGAAACGTGTGCAGTGGTTTGCAGAAAGTGCCATGTTGATTTGCAAATTGTGTGAAAAGCTGAAAACGTTTTTGGAGATTTGAGCCAATGTTTTGCTCTTTGAGTGTCAGTTCAAATAATTGTGCTTTATGTATAATTTTAGTGTGTTAGCAATCGAGAAAAACTGTAAAATGCCAAAGTGCTACAGGATGTACCCTTGTACTCCATATGACACGCTGCCTGTCCTGTTGGCACATGAGTAATCTAGATCATTAAAATAATCTTAGTTCATGCATAACAGAGGAACTGATAAACATGATATTAAATCTGAGTAATCACCATCGACGTAAGGAAACATTTTGGTTTTCCATAGATGGATCATTCACGGAAAATAGTTAAGCTGACTGTCAATCATACACCACTGTAGGATTAGGAAACAGCGAATGCATTCAAACATATTTGAACAATTTCACTTTCAGTTCTCAGGAACTTTATTTTTTTTTTAAATTGACCTTACTAATGCATCCAAGAGGAATGTTTCACTTGGACAGAACCATAAACAAACACAATACAGATTCTCTCCCTGTTTAAAAAAAAATGAAAGCTGGAAACGTGAAGCCGAGGAAGAATGATGTCACACATCCTCTGCTTGAAGGAGCTAGTCTAGGAACATGTCCACGTGCAAGTTCAAACTCTATAACAAAATAAAAGAGGTTCTAATTTAAGAAACCATTTTTATATAGGCTATAGGCCTACACAACATCATCTAGGGTTTGGTCTATAAACGCTACCTGGAATTTGATTAAGGGCCAAACCAAATCAATGAGGTGACAAGTGGAAAACAACCGGGATTTATTACAAAAGCTTGGATTTTTTTTCAGTTCACCCAAATTAATTTACAATGCTAATTCTGAGTGCTAAACTCCAGCAGCGCATTGCCAGAGCGCTCGAAACATCGAGGGCAGGGCCGTGTCCCTTCTCAAACCTTTGGTATAGATGCAGTCATCTGAATGAACAGGCAGAGGGGAAGGATGACCCCCTGTGGTGAGCATGTGTGTGTAAAATGTTTCTAATAAACTGCTATTTCCTAAGACTCTGTTGTCTGCTGTTAAAAATCTTTATACATGAAATAAGACCTTTGTTTAGATTGAACTGGGTGTCAATTGGTAGGAATTTTGAAAGCATAAAAAAACAGAATCCTGGCTCTTCTTAATAAAGATTTATTCCATCTTGTTTTAATTTGATTTTATTTAAACAATCATTTGAAAAGATAGGCAAGGACATAAAATGTACTGTAGTTCCAGAGCTGAATCGTAAGAAAGTACATTTACTCAAGTACTGTACTTAAGAACAATTTTGAGATACTTGTACTTTAGCTGAGTATTCTCAGTTTATGCCACTTTACACTTGTACTTCACTACATTTTAGAAACCAATATAATAAGTTTTACTCCACTACATTTATTTGACAGCTTTTAGATACTAAGTTTGGGTTTAGATAATTAGCTTCTACACAATATGAAACAATGATTAAATACATGCTGACATACTGTATATATTTGGTCATAATATCCAGCAGGAGACAGTATAAGTTTACTATAACAATGTAAATGTCCCTGCCGTGGGACTAATACAGGATTTCTGATTTCTGATAAGGAGTACTTTTACTTTTGGTACTTTAAAGTATATTTTGATGCCGATACTTTTATACGTTTTATATTTTGAATGCAGGACTTCAACTTGTAACAAAGTATTTTTCAAATTGAGTATTGCCACACAGTACATAACAGGAGCTNATACGAAACATTTTCAACCATGCAACAAAATATAAATAGTCCTACAAATACTTTTATTTTATTTCCTTCTTATTTTTGTCTAAACTCAAGGGAGCCAGAGCAGAGGGCTTAAAGGGCCGCATGCGGGCCGCGGGTTGCCGACCCCTGGCCTTGGCGGATTTTGGCTTTTTTCTCTTGCCAAGATACTTTTCGACACACTTTGAGGTATAAAAAACCTTAAAACTAGAACACTGATGGCTGGCTTACGCTGCAAACTTCATCACCTTTTAACAAGAGAGAAAGTATATAAAATGTTATTTTGTATATATTACACATCAGCAGAAAGAGAGAGATGGCAGGAAGAGGGGGAGACAGTCTCCCCCACCTTTACAGACACTGTGTTTTAGAGAGAACAAATACAAGTGTAAGGTAAGTGTTTTTAAAATCCCTCCCCCCTCTGTCTAGTGATAAGATGGCAGGAAGGGGGGAGGAGGGGGCAGGGCCAGGCTCACACACACACACACACACACTTGGGGGTGGGCCCACCTGTCAGTTTGTATGCATACTAATGTGATTGAAACAGCATTTTTATTTATTTAATTTTTATTTTTTATTTTTTTAATGTTTTTATTATACACCATAAGGCGCAACAGTGGGGGCTTTTCACACTTGTGAATACACATCACCCCCCTCCTATCGACGGATCTCACACCTACTTGGGATATCACACCTACTTGAGATCTCACACCTCGATCAAAGGGGAGGCGGGACTTAGCTCATTTGCATAATGGGAGGAGGTGTGACCTGTCACCTTTTATGCATACTAATGAGACGAAAGCGGGATGAATATAACTACTTACGGATAATTTTTCCAAGTTATTTTTCTGTGAATTTATGGCAGGTGGGTAATTTATGCGACTGTATCCACCTGTATAACATAGTTAATTAAAAAAAAAAGGAACTTCAATGACTTTCCTGGTAAAACCTATACAAAATTAGATATAGCAAGAAAACAATGGCTCCTATAAAAGTTCCATTAGGCAACGCACTTGTGAGACAAACTCAGTGATCTCTTAATGGAGGTAATCAAGGTGAACAGAAGGATAATATAGCTGTAAATGTGTTTATATAGAATACAACTGCGTCTACTTCAGTTATTGTGCAATATACGGATGTGTATACTGTGGAACTCTGCTGGTTGGAGGAAACTGTTTTATAATGCTTGGTTGCAGTTGCATGCTGGGAGAATGTAAAGTTCAGGTGTTATCTCTTGGAATGCGAGAAGAGGTCAGAGTGAACTCCCAAAGACTCCTGGCTGCGTTCAGACCTACAGACTGGTCCGGTGAAGAGAAGGGAAAAGAAGATGTTCCTCTGGAGGAGCTCAGCCCTCGTTCTGCTGCTGACTCTGCAGATTGGTAAGAGCACATTCGCACAATTCACACTAAGTTTAAGTAACACTTCATGTAGACTTAAAGGAGCTGCTGGTGGCTGGGTCTACCTTAGCTTTTGGTTTGAGAGAGAAGTATAGTGTACATGAGAACTAGTGTTAACAACCTTAGTTATTTAGGAACCAATGAACCTTATTCTTCAAAAATTCTTCAAGAATGAACTTTAATGCTCAATACACAAATATATATGCCACATCCAAAGACTTAAATAAAATGTTTAATAAATATTATTTTACCACCTTTTTACTCTTTTTAAACATACAGTCCTGGTTATTAGTACCAAACTCGTTTTCAGAATTTCAATCTCTAAAAAAATGCAGTTTGTTTTGTAAAATGCCACTGTTGTTTTTATTCGATAAGACTAAATAAAATACACAAAAAAAATTGTAAACAAAACAAGAAAAAATATATTTGCCTAATAAGGCAAATAATTCAATAATCGTAAAATATAAAAAAATAAAGAAGTCAAAAGTATAATTTTGGTTCCAGGACCCTAAATGTAAAGCCTGATACAAAACATAATTATATGCTATAATGGCCGTGGGATAAAAAAATGAGTTGGGTTTCAATGGCACAATTTTGACAGGAGTAAGTGTATGTATTTTAGCAGTAACATGTATTATAAACATATTATAGGACCTTAGAACATTTTTGAAAAAATCCTCACCCCTTAGTGCTGACCCCCTCATATGCTGTAGTGACTATTTTTACCACGTTAAAATTCATAAATCTTCAGAATTTCTTTGCATTCTTACAATAAATTGACAAATATCAATATATACATATCAATATACTGTATAACCATATCAAAAATAAATATAGCTCCAATCACAGTTTTTATTTAAAATACAAAAACTAATATATTACCAAAAACAGAATGATATTAAATTAATTAAAACAAGTAAAGAATTAATAAAGACTTAGATTATAGAATAATTGAGAACAACATCATTCATTAACTATACATATATATATATATATATAATTACAATTATAATAATTCTCAAAAATAACCTTCTCAAAAATAACCTTTGTATTCTTATTAAAACGAAACATCAGACAATATAAATACCGGTACATTAAAAAAAAGTTTTTTTATTTGATCAGTGTCAACACAAACTCCGCTATCATGCCACTGCTTTTAGCTCTGTATTCGACAACTGGAAATGACCTCATTATGAAATGTGAACCCTTGGGTGTTAATCAGAGACCTTTGGATGGACGGATGTAATTTTGCTGCTGCGAACTTTCTCTCTGTCCTTTGAGCCTGTCGCCATAAAGCTTTGACAGTTATGAGGCCTGATAACGGAGTTTGGGGTTGAATCCTGCGCAAGATTTTCTCAATCTCAATCTTTTAATCTTTATTTATTTATACCACATTTAAAACAACCTTCAGTTGACCAAAGTAATGTACATGAAATAACTACAATATTAAATAACACAATTTTTCTAATTTTCTAAATAAAATGACCGGTACTTTTCTCATGCTCATAAATTCTGTTGGTTCTGATGGTTGATTTCTAAAGAAGTCCACAGAACAAATCTCCACTCCCTAACTGGCTTGCTCTGGAGCTTTTTACCTTATCACTCTATCTTGATGAGCTTGTGATGTTGGCCAATTGGTATGTTTTTTATTGAGGTTTCAATACGGAGATAAGCCTTGAACTTAAAGATATGTTTTTAGGCCTAAAGTCCATAAGGTTGCAGGAGTAAAAAAAAATAGAAGACTGTGTTAAACGATCAAAAGCTTTAAAGAGAAGCGGACGTTGAGTAAAGACTGTATTTTCCAAATTAGATGTGCTCATAAAAAGTCACACCTCCCAGAACATCTGTTATTACAACAGTATACTTTAATATATCTATTCTCACACACCACTATTCAGAAAAAAACCTACTTTTATTTGTATTTTATGTCATTACACAGTGAATTGCTTTGTGGCTGATCCATGTGTGACTCCGGAGGTGAAATGTGACTTTGTGTGCGACTGTGAAGGCTGCAGCGATGAACAAGACTGTGGTAAGCTAATACATATATTCTGCTCTGAGCTCAATCCACAAATCTTTATTTTAACATATTCTCCTCTTTGCTTATCGAGATCTTCAGGGGCCAACACCTGATCTCGTGATTTTTGATTTACATTTATGTGAATTTAATGCACTTATTTAATCTGAGAATTGCTGAAATAAATTACAAACATCTTCTGTCAATTACAAAACATTTAAACCTACCTCTCCAGGCTACAGTGGAACAGCGTTTGGGTGTGACTTTGAGGAAGCGGGGATTTGTGGATGGACTGACGATTCCTTGAACCCATCAGTGTACAGCTGGGAGAGACGTCAGAGAGGGGGGGTGGAGCTGCCTGTCAGCGGGCCGTCCTCTGACTACACCACCGGGACAGCTACAGGTAAAGTTAAATACTAACCTCATGTTGTATATATGATCAGACTTGCTCTCACTTTGCCTGTTTTTAAATCTCGTTTAAAGACCTACTTGATAAGACTATCAGTCTGTGTTTTCTAAGTTGGGGTTTTCTATTTAGTCGTGTTTTTACATCATGTATGAGGGTTTTCAGTCTGTGGCTATAAGTATGGTTTTATTGTCTCGTGCTTTTACATTACCGTAGTTTCTTTTTGTCTAAATGTATTTATGCTGCTTTTTTATATATTGATGTACAGCACGTCTTTGGTCAACTCTGTTGTTTTTAAATGTGCTATATAAATAAAGTTGGATTTGATTGTATACAGTTTACACCCCGCTCTGCCCTGTGAATTTAACAACAATATCTTCCCAGCACTTTTTGGTAATAACATATAAAAATAGAGCTGAGGGAAATGTATAATGTCTGATTATTATTATTATTATTATTATTATTAAAACAGTGCCCTGTACGTTTCATATTCCCACAGGTTGGTTTATGGGGGTGAGTGCGGTGACGACAGAGTCTCTCAGCCCTGCAGTGTTAATCTCTCCACAGATGAATCAGTCTTCGCAAACATGTCGCCTTCGGCTCAGATACTTCCTGTGGGACTCAGGTAACAACTATTAATAACGGGTTATACTTTTTAATCTAAAAAAATATATATTCTGGGATTTCCTATTGATTTTACTGCTTTTACTCACAGCGTTTGTATGTATTTTACGTGCTTCTGTTGTCATTTAACTGCGGAAGCCCATGAGAGGCAAGGGGAAAAAAACCGTTGATTAATTTATGAAGTCTGATCTTAATGGTTTTATGGCTTTATTGTTATGAACTCAAAACAAGTGAAGACATGTTTTTGCCAGGATAGGTTTTCTAAAATGAATGTTCTTGGTCCGTTTTGTGGCCGAAATGATAATAAGAACAATAAATACTTATCCTGACAAAAACAATAACTTGACAATTTAGGAACTCTAGGAAGGATTCTTTTGGCAAAACTTGTTTTTTTTACCTGTGCAATTTTGATCAGACCACTTTTACTCTCAGGGCTTCCATATTTTGGTTTTACTTTATGTCTTGTATTGTATCTAATAACTCTTAATTCGACTGACTCTACGCCCTTGACCTCAGTCTACACAATTATTTTTTATCAGACTTATTCATTGTTGTGCACACTGAGATTTCATTTCCCTAGCAGCTGTCTTACTAATGAAATATGTAACCCATAGGTCACTCAGGTCTGGGCTCTATTCCCTTGTGGGCGTCCGTCCTTCACCAGGACTCCCAGGATGCCGTAGTGTGGCGTCCGGAGGCCACCAGTGTGCATGGCTGGAGGGAGGCGACCATCTTTCTGGGCCGTATTCCCACATCTTTCCAAATCCGTCTTCACTCACAGCGCTCCGAGGGGCTCAGAGGAGATGTGGCAGTGGACCAGCTGGAGTTCCTAGACTGTGCTTTGCCCTGTGAGTCTAAATGATCTAACCATGGGCAGTACATGCCTTACTATAGAGCAGGGGTGTCCAAACTACGGCAGGGAGGCCAAATGCGGCCCGCGGACCATTTTGAATCGGCCCTCACTCAGCAAATTAAAAAACTTCTGCTTGTCTTATATTGTACTTCTTAAATACATATGTTACACAGTATTCATGTGTTAATAAGCCCAATTTTCTAATAAATTTGAAACATCATGTTCTAACAATTCTAAGTTTATAAGAAAAAAGGCCAATAACAAATTTGAAACAACCTTGAAATATACCCTTCATATTTCCTCTTCTTATAAGCAATCTGAAGCTTCTGTTTTAAGGAATGAGTTGCTAACAAAATAAAGTAAACCCTCTGGAGAGCTGTGAGCTGTTTTTTTCTTACAGCATTTTCAAGTATCAAGTAATAATTGACCTACTATTAGGTATTGTACTTTTCCAAACTTTATAACAGTAACTTGTACGAGACAAAATACCTACTAGTGAGTCGGACCCAGCTGNGCATTTTCAAGTATCAAGAATAATTGACCTACATTGGATTGACTTTTCCAACTTATAACAGAACTTGTGAGGCAAAATACCTCTAGTGAGTGGCCCAGCTCTTCGTATATGTTTCTGTATGTGGCCTTCGGTGAAAAAAGTTTGGAATGAATTATAATACATGAGTAAGTTGCTCAAATATAATTGCAGGGCCCTGATGACTGAATGATTATTTTGATGTTGTTTTTTCTTTCATTACGTCATCAGCACCACTCCCTGGGTGTCAGCCTGAGTTGAAGTGTTTGCGGGGGGGCTGTGTGGAGCGGCAGCAGCTCTGTGACGGCAGCGACGACTGTGGTGACGGGACTGATGAGAAGAACTGTGGTGAGGACAGACAATATGAAGAAATCTGTACAAACAGACAAACTACAAACATTAGAGTCTGTAAAAACAAGAGATTTAAGAGGCAGTTCAACAACACTTTGTGGTATCTACAGCATGGAAGACAAGATTTGCTCTACTTGCTAATATATATTTTTTTATGCCCTTATCTTGAGATAAGGAGATAATCAGCCCATTATCACCTTAAACCAAACTATAATTTCTCATTGAACATCTGAGTTCAGGAGTGCCAGGCCAGCATGCATTGATGGTGTTTTGACAACTGTAGCTACGGATTCAAAGCTGAAGCAGAGCACCGATCACCAATAACACTTTAAGGCCTTGACTAACTGTTCAATTATGATTTTGAATGATGACCTAAGACGCGATGCAATAATGAAGTATTCTGTAATCATCCTGTGATCTCGGGAAAATAAAAGTGGTTTTCTTGTGATAAATAATCTTGTCTAAAGAAATATACATAACTAAACTAATTATGACAAGAAAACAAGCTTTGTTATCTCAAGATATCTAAATCAGTATATCGCCATTAGAAATATTATTGCAAGCAGGGCAGTTCTTTGCTTCCATACAAAACACATTTTACAGGACTTCTTCATAATATATTGAAGATCTAATCCAAATAAAAAACTGCTGACTAGGACAATAATAATGGGAATACACATCAAATTCCCCTGACACTATCCTTATGGAAATCACTTCTCAAGACTCAAATACTTTCCTTAAATGTAATGAGGAGACTCATTTCGCAATACAATCTACACGGTAAATGTTGTATCCAGACAGTTAATGTGAGTTGTGATAAATGTGTCTCCAGAAGGGTACAGGATCTGTGACTTTGAGGATGGTGAGTGTGATTGGGACCTGAGGTCATTCTCCAACCTGTTATGGGTTCGAACAAATCAGAAGACCATCTCCCTCACGGATCCTCTGCAAGGACCAGGCCGGGATCACTCCAACAACAGTGCAACAGGTATTATACTCTGATACAAAAACACACATATTTATCGTTTTACATATTTAAATCCCACTCTTCATTAGAGCTAATTTTGTCCCACTTTATGTTGTGTTGTGCCACCTTGTGATGGTACAAAAATATAAATAACATAGGTTGACGATCATAAACACAACAAAACAAAGCATTTTAAAACTAGAATATCCTTATTATCATTGCAGGTCACTTCCTATATGTCACTGTCCCTGAGGGGGGTCTCAAAAAAGACTGGGCCGCTTTTCAAAGTCCCCGACTAGAACCTACCAATAGTTCACATCCTTGTAAGGTGAGTCTCAAGCTGATTCCTTCTTCAATAAAAGAGTTTTTAAATGTACTCTAATGCTTCATTTTCACAAAAATGTACTGATAGTGATTTGATTTATTTTTCGAATGTGTAAAACAATAATATAAAAAAAGTATAATTATAATGAAATTTAACATGAGAATTATTATACAATACAACATTAAGCAGTGTCAAATTGATATACAAAAATATTACTGATTCTAAATTACATAAACAAATGATCAACTTAATTACACATCCGAAAAGGGGTGGGAAGAAGTTCAAACTTATTTAATCCCACCCCTTCTCCCAAAAACTAAAATATTAACATACTGTATATATATATATATTTTTTTTTTCTTTTCTATATATATTTTTTGTCACATTTTTTGCTGATATTCAGACTTAACAACTACCAATACTGTTGCAATTTGAAAAAAAAGAAGATGACAGGGGATTTAATAGAACAAACTGTGATATCTTTCTTCACTTTTGATGTTTATATAATTTAGAGGTATTTCTTAACCTAGTTTGATAATGTTTCTGCATGTGCCCGCTGCAGATGGTGATGTACACCCACCAGTTTGGGCCGAGGTCTGGCGGTCTGACGGTGCTGGTGGCAGGGCGACAGATCACCCCGGTGTGGGAGAGGGGCGGTGCTCTGGGCGATGTTTGGGTGAAGGCAGAGGTGGACATCGTCACAAACTCCATCTTCCAAGTGAGTACCTTACCTGAGATTGTACCTACAGTACCGATGCTAGCCATAGCCTTTAAGGTCACCTATTATGCAAAATCCACTTTTTCATGTATTTTATACATAAACATGTGTCCCCTCTGTGTAAAGAGACTCTGAAAGATTCAGGACAAAAGATTTGCTCACTTTTTGTCCTGATCCATTTATATAAAAACCTGTCTGAGAATGAGCTGATCAGATTTTGGCCACTTTACACAATTTTTTGGCTTGTGTAACCATTAGCCAATCACAGACCAAGGTAACCCCCCCCCCCCACACACACACCTTATCACCTGAATCTCCTCCTAGAGCACCATTGTGTTCTTTTTAACCAAATATCTCTCAGAGGGGCGTGGGGAGGGGCTCCTTATTTTCATCTAAAGTAACAGACAGAGAATCAGCACTTTAGAAACAGGGCTGAAACAGAGGGGATTATGGGATGCTGCAATGACCTGTTTGGTGTTTGGAGCCAAACACTTCAGAGACATGTTTTGTATATATCTGAGACCCATAATATATTGATGTAAAACAGTAAAATAGGGGACCTTTAAACAAGGATTTCAGATTCAATGTACTTTGTTGATCACAAATTGGGAAACTGTTTTGTTACAGCAGCATTGCACATAAGTTGAAAATCAAATAAAGTACAAATGAACAGTGAATAGATGTCGACAGTAGAAATAAATGTATATCTATAGTATCTATAGAATACACAATATAACATAAACAGAGTCAGTTATATTACACTATAAAAGAACAACCTACTAAAAATACATAGGATACTCTGTACAATATTCAACTGTGTGAAAAGTAGTTTTTTGAATACTGAAAAATTGATTGATAAATATGGTCATTATGAACATTAGAAAACAAGTTTACATTTTTAATAACAGGTTTAACATGTAATCTGGTAGCTACTATACTTTTTCTTTTCAGACCAGAACTGATAACTATTCAGAGTTATATTTGTATGGGAATCTGACTCTTATCATTGCAGATTCTAATAATGGCAGCCATCAGAGACTTTGCTTATGGAGGGATCGGTGTCGACAGCATTGTGTTATCTCCTGAATGCCGCAACTCAACTGGTAATTATTTAATAGTCTTTTGTATCTTCAATACTTCCACATCAACAGTGAAGAATAATAAGCTGCCATCTCACATGCCCTTCTTTACAGGCAGTAGTTCCTTGGAAGTACCCCCTAAACCTCCCAAGAATCCGTGTGCTGAACCGGACAAGATGTGTGACTTCCACAGTGACTGTGCAAAAGCAGAGGATGAAGCCAAATGTGGTGCGTCAATTTGTTCTGTTTACTCAGCTTCCCTTTAAAAAAAGTTAATGACCATTCCTAGACTTAATCTGCATGTTTGGTTTTTTAATCCTGTAATATGAGTGTTTTTGTAAATTTGGTATACTTGTAATTAAAAGCAAACTAAGCAAATAACTGGTTGGCGCAGACCTTTCTGACCCCTGTCTCATGCACTGAATTGAATAATGGCAGTCATTGTTATAAAGTGGTTTGATTCTTGTCTATTTCTTATCAAGATGTCTCCATGACTCTTTCTGCAGGAGACTTTTCTTACACGGAGGGCAGCTCGGGCTGGACTGACTCCAGCATAGGGAGTCAAGGCTGGGTGCTTTATGAAAATGCTACATCCGAAGGTACAGCCAACAACCCCTAACTATTGATTTACTGGCAATCAAGAAATTACAAAACATTTACAATATTGGTTTCTTTTATGTTTCATAGAGGAGAACCTGTACGTAGCCGAGGCCCCGGGCCAGCAGCTGACCAAGGCCCAGACACGGACCCCCCTCCTGGGCCCCTCCGGCCCTGCCTGCAGCCTGAGCTTTGACTTTGCACTAACTGGGATCCCAGATCAGATTGGTAAATTAATCATCTTGTTCTTCGATATGTCTTTGTTTCACATCTGACCTTTTTTAGGACACACGGCCGTACTTGTACAGTACTAGATTATTAGAGTATTTCCATTTTATGCTACTTTATAATTTTACTTTACTAGAATTTGGAAACAAATACTTTTTACTCACTTCATTTGAAAACATGAGTTATGAGCGACTTTTCAGGTTATGTAATTATTGCAAAAATGTATACTGTTAATGAATTATGACCTAATATTATGCAGTATAAAAAGTCAATAAAGTTAGCTCCAGCGGTCCCGCCTGAAAAATCTAAATGATGATTGCAAATTATTCCAAAAATGGGCATTCTGCATAATGAGTAGTTTTAGTTTATGTAATTTTAGATCAAATGTACTTTTACAACATTTTGAACGCCAAATTTGTACTACTGCAACAGAGTATTTCTGCACATGGTTCATATAATTTAATGTGACTCTTTTGTTTTCATCTTTCTGCTGCAGGTGAGCTGTCCGTCAGGGTGATTGACAGCTTGCTGGGCATGCGGCCGAAGCTGTGGGAGTTCAGCGGGAAGACAGGAGCCGAGGAGGGGGCGTGGCAACACGTCAATGTGCCTGTTGGATTTAGAAAAGATCGCTTCCAGGTCAGCTCAGACTCCTCATGGCTGATTTCCCCATATTTAATGTTGGCATTGATGATGAGATTTGACAGAGATCTGTATCATTTATCTGAAAAATAAAAAGAGCTCAGTCATTAAGGTTAACAAATAGGTTTATGAAAACATTAGGTGTTTGATGTTTTTGCTTTGCTGATGAGTCAAAGCCAAAAACGTCTACAAGAAGTCAAACTTTGAAACCCCCACGAGATTGTCAATTTCCCCAAAATGTCTTATGCTCATTCTTTGCACTGCTAGAAGAAAATACAAGTACATTTTTTTTTTAAAAGGACATGCGTGTAAAGTAATGTAGCGGCAGATGGAAAAAGAGCTCGAAATATGTCGGATTTCCACGTTCAGCTGGTTGAAAACAGTTGTATATTGCGAAACTGGTTAAAAAATGTACTGTTCTACCTTTATCTAACTCTTTTGTTTTCTTTGTGTTCACCAGCTGGCATTCGAAGCTCGTGCTTTGAAACTTGATGCATTGTCCAAGATTAAAGTGAAAAACGTTAGCTTTGTTAGCTGTAATGCTAACTATTTCCCATACTCTAAAACAGGTAGATGCAAACTATTTGCTGTACTTTCATATTTTTCTGAGAAATATCTCAAAGCTTCGATTAACCTTTTTGTCTTTTTGGCCAGGATTGTCGTGTAACTTTGAAGATGGGCTGTGTGGATGGTACCAGGACAAGAGTGACGACTTTGACTGGGCATTGCTGAATGGGATGGACCACACCATCCGGATCGGTAGGCTCATTTAAAAACAAAACAATTAAACGTTATATATGGGATTCAAAATGTATGTTTTAGTATGGGGTATAACACACACATACACTTTGTCTCAATGATAACTTTGGAGGATATTTTTGGCAAACACTGACGGTTTATTTGGAGCCTCGGCCGGAATGTCATGTCACGGGCCACGGTTTAACCACACGGTTGAGATGCCACAATCAATCGTCAAGAACCCTCATGTAGCTCGAGGTTTTAACTAGTTTTAACTCAATAGATAGTAATCATGATTTAATGTAAAAATAATTACATTTGTGCAGCATTGACACTTTTCAAAGTAACAGGTCAGCTTTTCATTTGCCATTTATCAGAATCAAAAATGCATATTATATCTAAAGACAAGCACACGTCACATCAAATGAGTACAGCTTGGTAATAAAATAAGTCGCTATCATTTTTATAAACTGAACATTAACGTTTACAGATTGTGAATAAATTGTAAGACAGAAAATAAAGCGAAAATTGCACACATAAATATTTACAGGCACTGTTAGTGCACATTTAAACAATAAAGAGGGATCATTATCTACCCAAATGCTAAATGTTTAATATAAATACTACTTCTATCCATAGTCAAGTGTCCTTGTGCAAGATACTGAACCGGTCATCTCTCCCGTAGTCATGTAGAGGTGTTTTGTAAGTGGATTTTGATATAGGGATCTGCTAAATAAAATTGAAGTGAATGTTATTTCACTTCCTATCTTTCTTTCCAGGCACAAGCCTCACCGTGGACATGTGGAGTCCTGCTCTGCGCGGTGCGTTCGGACGCTTAGTTTCATTCACACAGTTACAAGGTCCATCAGATTACTGCCTGTCCTTCTTCTACAAACTCTACGGGCCCAACACAGGTGAGCAGTGGCCCAAATGAAAAGCAGTTTCAAGTGAAACATGGATACTGTAGCATCTGGTGCTTTAAGCCTTGGGGTAAAATACCTAAAGTTAATTTTACAAAAGGACCGTCTGCCTGTTAAAATACCCTCTCTATGAGTAACTGTCACATGTTTTGGTTTGAGTTGAAACATTGCTTACCTACTTATCACACTTCCTGTCCCACCCTCACCCCCCCAGGTGTTCTGAATGTGAAGCTGTTGGATAACGACGGTTATGAAAACATCCTGTGGACCCGCAGTGCAGCTCATGGCAACGAGTGGCACGAGGCACACTGCCCCGTACCCCACCAACTCACAAACTTCAGGGTATGGAATAAGTACAGTCAGACTTAAATAACAAAACAGTGTTTGAAAAACCATTGAAACTTCACAGAGCTTTATACAGAAGCCCTCAGAGGACAGAGACACAACACATTTTAGTGGTCCATTTTATATATTTTAAATAGTTTTCTCTTATGTGCTCATCTCATGTTTAAAAGAGGTTTTGCCAGGATACTATTACAATGAAAAATAAATATCACTTTGTCTCAGCGGTCTTTTCAGTGTGTAGAGCATACCCTCTGTCCTTAGACCCTCACAGCTGACTCCCGAAAGAAACCCCACATTCAATGGGGCAAATGGAAGAAAGCTTGGGTAGAGCCACAGATTAATACTGTACAATGCCACATTTAAACATTTTCCTTTTCTACCCTCTCCCAACAGCTGATGTTTGAAGCGGTTCGCTCCGGTTTTGACGGGCGAGTTGCCATTGACGATGTTACGTTCCTTGAAGGACTGTGCACCGTGCCCAGGAAGTGCTCCTTTGAAGGCCAGCGGTGTGGATACAGCAGCTCTGGTCCGGGTCACTGGCTGTACCGCAGGGGACTCAGCACCACGGGGAGCGGACCCAAGACTGACCACACTCTGGAGACTGAACTGGGTGATAGAAAATTAAAGAATCACATTTAGTGTAATTAACATTTTAATACTTACTAAGTGAGTGAAAAATGAATTTGTTGGTTGCTCAGGTTTCTACATGATGGCTAACACCGGAGTGAACATCCTTCCTGCTAGTGGAACAACAGTCCTTACATCACCTGTTCGAAAAGGAAACGCCAAGACTGTGTGTGTCAGTTTCTGGTATCACATGGGAGGAAAGAATCCTGGTAAGACACCTACAAACACACACTAAAACAGACACAAAAAATACAACAAACAATACTAATATCAATATACCTTTATGTACTTTGCAGGTTCTCTAAAATTGTACATGAAGCCGGTGAAAGGAGAAAGGGTCAGCATTTTCTCTGACAATCTGGACCAGGGAGATGTCTGGCGCCATGGCAACGGCAACATCACAAGTGACCTTGAGAACTGGCAGGTATAAGGCCGCTGGAACTATTGTATAACTATTTTATAAAGAAAAACCCCAGAACATATAGCCAGACTATAAAAGTCCTCAGGCACTATTTAACCAATCTTTAGGGCATGTTCTAAAGTGAATAGCGCAAGAGCACGTCCTAAGCAGTTTCAATTCCACACTTGCAAATTAAATGGTGCATAATTTGGGCGCAGCAGAGCATTTTGGTAGAGAAACGGGACCAAGTAAATCTTTTTGCATTGTATAAAGGGAGCTTTGTTGATTTCAAATCGAGAACAATAACACAACGGACCAAGAGAGATTGATACGCAAAACCCTTTCAGTGATGAGCAGATCAATTCTCCTTTGACTTTGCCACACCCAAATAGGCCTTATTAGGGTTAGGGTCAAGTGTTCTACCACTTATGTGTGAGAGAGATTTACAATTATAGACTTGAAACACTAAATGTAAAAGAAACTGCGTTCACTTTCCCATTTGGAAATCCTTCAAAATTCCATATGTACTGTATATGTAGGATGTCGTGTTTTTCAGTTGAAACAAGATGATGAGATTATCTTTCACTTATACTCTGCAGCTGGAGTTTGAGGCAGTCGGAGCAGGAGGCGATAAAACTCACATTGCAGTGGACGACATCTCCCTTTCAGATTACCCATGTGAAAATCACGGTTTGTAGCAGCCCTAGCTAAATGAAGAAAATACACAACAGACTTGAAAACTAAACAACATTTTTGGCGAGCCCCTGTGAGTAGTAGAGGAGCCTTCTACTAATTGTTTTTCTTGTTCTATACAAATATATCAGGTTCTAAATGCACTCTGGAGAGGGGGATGTGTAGCTGGAGCAACACTCAGAATGTCAAAGTGGACAAACTGGACTGGGAGCGGACAAGTCAGGAGGCGGAGAGCCACTACCCCACCCCGCCTGCAGACCACAGTCTGGGCACTGAGAGAGGTGCGCTGACTTTGGATGATGTGCTAAATGCTTCAAATGTAGAAGCTTGTTAAACGGTGGAAAAACCTGATAAAAAAAGTTGCTATCACAGCAGTGGCAATAAAGGCCTAAATTTAAAGGCGAGCAAAAAAAAGAAGAAGATAGACTTATCAAGAATTTTGTCTGACAATCAAGGATGTAAAGAATATTTTGCTACTTGTATATTAACAACAAAAGTTATCTCTCAAATAGTTTAGCCTTCTGCTAACCATAGCCTTGGCTTTGCTGTAGCTTTGAACTGTTTAGCCTGGCAGATGGCTTAAACTTGTAGTCATCTCTTAAAGGCTTGACTCCTATTGTACATAAATGCAGCCTGAAAATCTAAGTTTGCAAAGAAAACACCAACAGTATCACGATAATGTAGATTTTTTTTAATTAACAAATAGGCCTACAGGTTACTGTATGAAGTGTTCTCATATTCTCACACTCATCTGTTAGGACTGGCTCAGGAAAACAGCAGGATGAGGGCTGTAATTTCAGATGCTGACGTTTTTTTGTGTTTTCTAATACCTGCCTATCCAAGTTTTAAGTGTGAATTTGTGTTAAAAAAAGTTCCATTACTTTTTCGCCAGGCCACTTCCTGTTCCTCCCAAGCAGCAACCGGACTGCAGCCAATGAAAATGCTCAGTTGCTGAGCCCTCACCTGCCCCCGACCAAGGGCACCTGCCTAAAATTCTGGGTCTACAAACAACACTCATGTAAGAATCAGTGTCATTGTAAAATATAGATGTGCCTAGATGTGACGCATTTCCCTTGGTATTTTGTAACACTTGCATATTCTCCTCTTCTTAAATATGTATGCAGCGGAATGCCAGCTGAAGGTGTGGAGGCTGTCTGAAGGTGCTCTCAATCAGCTGCTGGTGATGACCGATCATGGAGGACCGTGGAAACGCTTTGACATCAACATAACATCTGCAGAGGAATACCAGGTCAGACTCTCAGTTGCCAGGAAACACCAAATATACCTATTGACTACTTAGTGCTTCTAACTCTGTATATAAGCTTATTTAGGTACATGGACTTCTGCACATAGTTAAATATCTTACATTGGACAGTCATGGAGTCATTGTGTACATGTTGTTGTTTACAGATTGTGTTTGAAGGAATCAAAGGCACTTCAGGAGTTGTAGCTCTGGATGACATTGAGTACACCGTCGGAGTCAACTGCGCTAAAGAAGTCACAGATTCACTAAGTAAGTAAGAACAACAACAATTGGCGTGTTTTAGCTGCTAACAGCTAACTTCTCGTGTGCACAGATCATTTGTTATTGTTGCTGAATGTTTTAATAAAATACGAGGATTTTGTAAGGTACTTTGTAGAGAAGATTGATTGACGAAGTGAAGCTGCTACAGCTAGTAGCAGGTTAGCCTAGCTTAGCATTAAGACTGGAATTATAGGAAAACGGATAGCCTGGCTTGACTGAAATAGAAATATCTGCCTACCAGCACCTGTAAAGGTACTAATGAAATGTAAAATCTTGTTTGAATCATCCGTTTAAAAAAAAAATGAAAATAATGAATTTTACAAAGAGTTACTGAACTATTTCCCTGACAGTGTTGGGATTTAGAAAAAAGTGTTGTCCATTTGCCTCACTATTATTTTAAAAACTATCTAGCAAACTTGTATGTATGTATCTGAGGTTTAAAGATAGTCTTTTAAAACATTCAGCATTAAAGGAGTTTGTCTTTTTGTCAGCATTTGTCACCTAGCTTAAAATGCTAAACCAGCATTGTTGCCCTGTCTGAATTCCCATTGTCCTAACCATATCGTTTAGTAGAAAGGAAACTAAATATTTTCCATGTTCCCTGCAGCCCGAACAAAGTATGACAACGCAGGAGGCATCGCAGCGTCAGTCATCGTGACCCTGCTGCTGATCGGCACAATGATCGCATTCCTGTTTTTCTACCTGCGGACCAGACAGAGAGACCAGGCTGGGACCGCTCCAGCATCATCCTCCTTGGATAGAGCTGGCTTCAGTAATGATTCATATGATAGAGAACTCACAGTGAGTTCATCCGATATTCACACCTCACATTTGTATGATGCATATCAATTGATAATTCAGATTTATTGCTTGGATCTTCTGTTTGTGGATTTGGCCATCCTTCCTCTGAGTAACTTCAAATCCCAAATCACAACATATGCTCAATACGACACACGCAATCTTTTGGTTTCATATAAGGAGAAAAAACATTTATTTGCTTGCAACATTTATAGCAGCACACTTTAAAATACATGGTCTACGGAAGCTCTGGGAGTACATTTCAAACTTTTTAAATCTTTTTTTTTTAAGGACTTAAGAACAGGTACAAAACAAAGTTTCAGCAGAAGAATCTATATTAGTTTGGGGGGAAAAAATAAACTGTTGAACATGTGGAAATAAATGCTGACCTGAAAGAAAACATGAACGCTTTTCAGCCTCTTGTGGCCAAAATCAGTCTTACAGCAACAAACATCTGGATTGTAATATTGTTCTAATATCTTTTATCACCTTAACCTCAACGAGAGCAAGACAGAGGTCATATTTTTTGGACCCCAACCTCTCAGGTTGATATTCTGGGCTCTCTCAGTAAAAACATCCTCCCCTCTGTCATGAACCTTGGAGAGACCTTCAATAGCACTTTTAAATTTGATAAGCAGGTCAGCACCATAGTCAAAACCTGCTTTTTTTTTCTAAAATAAGACTATTGGCTAAGACCAAGTCGTTTTTATCTTTTAGTCCCCATTTACACAGGAACGGAAACGAAAATGAACCGAATTTGATATCAAAAAAATCTTCCGTTCACACGCAATCAGCTCAATAAACGTGTCCGTTCACACGAGACCGCTCGACCTACTGGAGACGCTGTAGTACATATGCCGGGCCTGTAAGTGGCGCTGTACTTCCGCCACAAAATTACACCAAAAGCAGCGAAGAAGACTTCCCAAGCATGGTTGCCCTTGTGTTTATTCTCCGCGGTGGATTTAGCAGCAGAGGTGGTGAGAGGCAGGGCTCTGGCTGTTTCTCTTTTTCTCCCTCTCCGAGGCAAGCGTGTGTTCCTGCTGTGAATCTCCCCGGTAAGCAACCAGCAGATGAAAAACACCCACCTCTCCGCCTCTTCCAAGGGACGAGGGAACCGTGCGGCAGAGTTTCCGTTAGAATTATTTTTCGTAAAGTTGAAATCATCGTGAACATCGAGTATTATGTTGTCAAATCAATTTCCCGCCGCGGCCAAAATGAGCTTTCCTTTCTCCCTCATAGACACAGTCACACACGCAGGCACACACGCAGGCCCCGTCTAACTTGCACACAGACATTACACACATGCACAGTGACAGAGAGCAGGGCTCGACATTATAAATGGCCCGCTGGCTCGGAAGCACTATTTAGACACCCCGGGCCAGCATAACGTACTTTCCACTTGCCCGCTCGGGGTCACTAAAAATATTGCTTCTGAGACTGCAAAAATAAATTGTCCAGTGGTAACATAGTACTTGACAAGCATGTTGTCAAATTGGTCGTTTGAGAGAGCGGCGACGAACATAGCGTTCGTGAGGCGGTTGTCGTGTGTTGGGTGCAAGGGCAAACGGGAGCAATTGCAAAAGCAATTGCTGGCGGACCAGCGCGCCTTCCCGTGAGCGCCGGGCAAAAACAATCTTCAAATAATAAAAAAAAGTCACCGGGACGAGTTAAAGGAGATGACAGGTAGCATGAGAAGAAAAGGAGAGGAAGCCTTTGCAGCCAGCTTGATCGATGGAGTTGTTTTCTAGTGGCAGTGACGCGTCCTAAAACCCTTTTACTCTATCGATTAGATTGTATGATTCGAACAATTATAAATAGTAGGGTAGACATGTGGATATTGATCCGGCTGAAGCAAAACGTGCATTATCAAACAGGATTTGTTTGTACCACAGACGCTTATTTCCAAGCTATTTTCCAAAACCCCTATGGAGGAAATCCCATTGATTTTTGTCGAGGGAAACCAGCAGCTTACTTCCCGGTTTTAGGACGCGTCACTGCACCTCTCAATATGATGCCAATATAAAAAAGGTCCCTCTGTCGCTCTGGTACATCAATGGACCTATTGCTGACAAGTAAGGAAGAGTAGAAATAAAAAAGGTATTGGCTTATAGGGAAATGTCCCAGCAGTGTTAGAGAATAAGGTTCTAATCTAATCTAATACATAAGCCATCTACATGTCTAATTCATGATAATCGAGGAAGACAGAAAAGCCGATTAACTAATAATAATAATACACGTCATAATATAGCAACATTTTTGAACAATGACACAATAATCATTATTTAATAAACAAATATGAACAATTGAGGAAAATTAGGAAGACTGATGATTCGAAATGTTGTAGTACAAGTAGTAATGTAGTTAGTGCATAAATACTATTGCAACAAATGTGTTAATTTTCTTCATTATTAGTCGATTTTTTAATGCAGCATATGTTGCAGGCGACTACTAGAATCATGAATACTGGCGTGACTGTAAACATCAAGGGGTTAATAAAAACTTTTTAGAGGACATTCAAGAATATGCGCGATATATATCGTATATCGCGTATAAGGGCTCAGTAAATACCCGCGATATCATGCTTGAGACCATATGCCCAGCCCTAGGCAAAGGTCTTCTTTGTTATTTATTGGAGCCTTAAAACAAATTAATAACGACTCTATAAAAAGTATAATAATAATACACAGAGCCTCTCTTGTCCTCCCTCTCTCCTGGGTGCGCGTCCGTCAGCAAGCAGCAGCAGCAGCAGCAGCTTGATCTCTGATCTCTCTCTCTCCTGTCCAATTAGACTTCACTCACTTTATGTCAATAGATTGAAATCTAAGCCTGGAGGCCTGCGCGGCACTGTCCTGCGAGATACCGGGACCGGCGCGAAACACTCGGTTGTTGTTGTTGCGAAACACACCGGCAAAGACGCGGGTGACACGGGGGTGAGCAGGAAGGTGATGGGAGAGGCGGGCGAGGAACCGGATATGGGCGTATAGGGCACACACAAGCCGTTTCACCCCCCAGAGCGTTCGTCCGCAAGGCTACCCACCTTGGGACCCGTATCGTTGAGGGGCGTCCAAGCGTTTCCGTTACGCGCCCTCGTGGTCAAAGAATCGTCTTCTATACGAAGAAAAAGTATTATGGCAGAATACAACCCGAACCCTCTCATGTAAAACGGGCCCTTGTATAGACCTAGAAAGGGTGATTAATGCCTTTGTAACCACGAGCTGGATATACCTGCAAGCTCTATACGTGGGGCGATGGACCAGGTGTAAAATTCAGACGCTTGCCGCTATCCAGAACACAGCGCGTCTCTAACTGGACACAAAACGTGACCATATCATCCCCAATTCTGGCCTCATTGCACTGGCTTTAAATTCGGTTCCGAATTGATTTAAACTCCTTTTAATTTGTTTTCAAGCATTAAAATGGGCTGGGCTCCAACTTATATAGCAGAACTTCTCCATCGCTACACCCCAAGCCTGAGTTAAGGTCTGCTGACAGCTGTTGCTGATAGTGCCAAGACCAGGCTCAAAACCAGAGGTCAACCGAGCC
>NW_011369951.1:5856110-5865540 GCF_000735185.1 Notothenia coriiceps
TTTACCATTTGTTCAACTATGCCTTTCTGAAGATTTGGTTAAATCGTCTTTTTTCTCAACAACTACTAAATAAATAAATAAATGGACTGTACTTATATAGCGCTTTATCCAGTCTTTAAGACCCCTCAAAGCGCTTTACATACTACATGTCATTCACCCATTCACACCCATTCATACAGAGCAGTGGACCTTACTCTAGGACCTAACATTCATACACATTCACACACCGTTGGCCACGCCATTGGGAGCAACTCAGGGTTAAGTATCTTGCCCAAGGATACATCGACATGTTGACTGCATGGGCTGGGATCGAACCCACAACCTTCTGGTTGAAAGACGACCACACTCCCTCACAGCCACAGTCGCCCTATAGAATAGGTCAACTCCTTTTGCTCCGTTCTTCCTCTGGTTATGTAGGACCAATTTCAAAGTATCTGCACCTTTCCTGATGCCTTGACCGTCCAGTACTATGAATAGACAATATTTTCAGCAATTAAGTAAATGATGTTTAACACAGTGGTATAAATCATCTTACATTACAAAATGTATCTCCCAAAATGTCACATATTCCTGATAATGTAGATGGATATAAAAAGGTTGAGATACAGATATACCCCTTTCAAAAAATAGTGTCCATATTTTAGATGCTCATATTTACAGTCATTCTGTTGAATTAACCCATAAATAATAATTCAATTAGCTTTATGTGCCTCCCTTCCCCCAGGAAAATATAGAATGTGGTTAACTACAGTACTGCTGCGGCTGCTTTGTGCATTCGTACAAGGCTCAATGACACATTTCCAGGCAATCAGGCTTTACTAACATTTGCCTCAGCACATAGGCGGTGTAAAGATAGTCCTGGATGTGAAAAGAACCTGGATTTGCTGACAGCAATGAGGAAAGATTTTAGTGCAGTGATGTTTAAAATAAGTCTGGCCTGGAATAAAAAAAATACCTCTATGATAAATTATGACTTTGAAGAATTTGAACACACTAGTCATCTTCAAACAATGCCGCCAACAAGGTTGTTTTCAGTTAGGTTTGTTAGCAAGGAAAGCGAGAAAACGACTGGCCCAATTTTCATGATACGGTTGGAAGGTTGTAGCATGGGCCAAGAAAAAAAAATTAAATTTTTGAGTAGATCAGAATTGCCCATGTAGTTGGATTGCTTCTGTCAGATGGTTGAACACCACATTCACACACCGTTTTATTTCCTGACTGATTACCCTAACAAAGCCCTGCCATATCAATTGAACTGGAAACTATATTTCTTAAAACTGTTTTTAAATCCACTCAAGAGGACCAAAATAGAAATGTGTATTATTGGGTCAGCGACAGGAGGAAATAACTACTTTAGGTTATAAATGCTACAGGGAACACTCTCAAAACTGTGTCATTTTCTGTGTAAACTCAACTCCAGTGTCGGCTCACCCAGCAGGGAGGGATCACCCTGCTACCACTTTATCTGATCACAATGTTCTGGTCTGCATTTGTGAGAAATTGAGGATGCCGATAGCGGTTTTCGTGATCATGGCCTTGTTTGGGGCTATTAGGATCTTCCCACCCACTGCAGGGGAAGGTATTAGGCCGCCGCCAGAGAGCCACGTTATCTCAAAAAACACTTTACACATTCCTTTTAAAAGGTTGGAAGGAGCATCTAGGGAAGCAAAAATCAACACAGGAATACAGTCGCTGACCAAGGCAAAAAAACACTGAACCACGAAGGCAGCGGTACACTGATACGTCCAAACTTTTAATCATGTTTACCATCAGTAGCTCAAAACAGACAGAGAGATAAGATAGGTTACTGCAAATGTTGACACACTTTATGTCTGGCATCTTCCCTGTAATTCTTCACTACTTCTTGTCTGGATATGCCTCAAAAGTGTAAACACCTCACGCTGCGACACCAGTTTACATGGTCTGCAGCCATCTTAAAGCAGGCCTACAATGTCAGTGCACAACGCAGAATGGGAAGTGAAGAGTGGTAGGCGCCAGTACCCCGAGAAAAAGGCGATGTGTGTCTTCATGTAGGTGTGTGTGTGTGTGTGTGTGTGTTCAGCTCAGAAGGCACAGCTCTCAGCCAAAAGACATGGGAGTGTGTGTGACTAAAAAAATGCAAAGATGGAGCAGCTATAGGCGAGATATGTCTAGCGGCAGGACAAGGCACAAAAGCATAAATGTCCGTGTGTGTGTATCTGTGTGTATGACAGATATAGAAAATACAAATAAAATGTTCAGATTCTGCCCCACAGACTCTTTAAGTGAGCACAGCTCAATGCTAAAGACATGTTATGTGCAAAGAAGGATAAAAACAAAAAACGCAAATAAGGTACAATACACAAGAGTCACATGAGGCTACACAATATCCTCCAAAGATAACACAATTTTACACCAAACAGAACCAATATCAATATTGAAAGCAGTTCTTCACATCGCCTGCTGGGGGCAGCACCCGACCCTCCTCAATGTGTGTGTGTGTGTGTGTGTGTGTGTATATGTGTGTGTGTGTGTTTTTAACTACATGTAAAAAAACACTTAATCAATAAGAATGAGCTTTAATGCCATGTGGTTAAATCCCTTAACTCTTAATCCACTCAGAGGGATGTGCTCTTTTCTCATATGCACAGTTGTTATTTCATATAGCATCTGCGGCAGGGTTCCTACACAGCTTCTAGAGGAAAATGTAGCTTTCATTAGAAAAAAATGTTGAGGTCGTAGATCAGTTTTTTTTTTGTTGCTCATTGCATAACACACATGAGTCACACAAGGTGCTTTGACTTGCCAACCTATAGTCAGTTTTAAACATACCCTGGTGCTTGCCACAACACCGAATCCATCAGTAGCAACATACCTGTTGTTTTGTAAAATAAAATAAAAGTCTTAAAAAAATATTTTCCAAATGTTGGAATAGAGTTAGAATCCAAAAAGACCACAAACTATGTCCACCCTCCAAACCCAAAGTTGAATTGAGTCAGAGAACTGACCCGTGCTTGTTGACCTCCATGTTTACAATGGGCACAACATTAAGAAAACAAAGCAAAAGTAATGATCTAGCGAAACGGCTTGCAAACGCCCAAAATATTTTTCAAACGTATAGCATGTTAGAAATAAAGAGTTCTACATATTTTCCAGACCTTTGTAGGAACCCCAAGTACTTTCCCTTATCAGTCACCAGCTACTTCGTAAATGTCTCACATCACACCAAATACTTTTTACTTTTTCATGGCTCACATTTTATTTTTTCCAGTGACGCTTTTGAAAAGGTTGAGCAGCACTCGCATGTCTGCTATTTGTTTGTGCCTCCTCACTGAATATGTGAATAACTATCAATGGAGACTATAAATGAGGCTATAAATGTGTCATCATTTGAGGATAGTACCAAATGATGATAAGAAGCCAACTGGGTAGAAAATAAAATCTGAGCCAACAGTATAAATCACAAAGTGTAAAGTCAAAGCAAACAGTACAAAAACTGAAATTAAGTCTGCAGTGGGATATGCCATTAACAAGAAATCAAACGGGAAGTGCAGTTTAATCGATGCAGCAATAGAGTGGTGCAGGGATGACGTATTTACCCGGAAGTAAGCTGCGCATGGGTTCCCACGACAAAAAGCAATGGGACTTCTCCATAGGATTTGGGAAAATAGCTCAAAACAAGGTCTGTGGAGAACAAACCTTTTTGATAAATGCACGTTTTGTAACATTTTACATTTTCGAATCATAAATCTAATCGCCAGAAGCAAAATGCTAACGGTATGCTATAAACGAACTACAGCCGAGTACAGCAGGGTCGCACGACTTCAACGTCACGCCAACTTAAGATCCATATTCAAAACTACAGACTCTAAATGGTAAAAGTTGAAGTGTTTGTTTTGCAGGAGGCAGGTACTTGCTTTCAAGCAGAATAGGGGCAAACAAACTTAGCGGGAGTGTTAACGTGTTCGGCGTAATGGCATACAACGTCCTCGACAACTTCTGTAGTCCTATTCAGCCACTTGTTAACAACCATCGTTTTTCCGACGCGTAAACTCTTCAAAAATCACCAGTGGGGTCACTGCTGATTGTATTTAATTTCNCATCGTGAACATCGAGTATTATGTTGTCAAATCAATTTCCCGCCGCGGCCAAAATGAGCTTTCCTTTCTCCCTCATAGACACAGTCACACACGCAGGCACACACGCAGGCCCCGTCTAACTTGCACACAAACATTACACACATGCACAGTGACAGAGAGCAGGGCTCGACATTATAAATGGCCCGCTGGCTCGGAAGCACTATTTAGACACCCCGGGCCAGCATAACGTACTTGCCCGCTCGGGTCACTAAAAATATTGCTTAAAAAAAATAAAATTGTCCAGTGGTATAGGTACTTTGACAAGCAATGTTGTTAAATTGTTTCGTTTATTAACGCAACAACATAGCGTTTCGTGAGGCGGTTGTCGTTGTTGGGTGAAAGGCAAACGGGAGCAATTGCAGCAATTGCTGCGGAGCCAGCGCGAGCAGGCTCCCGTTTGCCCGTGAGCGCCGGGCAAAAAACAATCTTCAAATAAAAGAAAGTCACCGGACGAGTTAAAGGAGAGTGACAGGTAGCATGAGAAGAANTTGCTTTCAAGCAGAATAGGGGCAAACAAACTTAGCGGGAGTGTTAACGTGTTCGGCGTAATGGCATACAACGTCCTCGACAACTTCTGTAGTCCTATTCAGCCACTTGTTAACAACCATCGTTTTTCCGACGCGTAAACTCTTCAAAAATCACCAGTGGGGTCACTGCTGATTATTATTTAATGTCGTAGAACAAAACGTGATCCGTCTCTTAAATTTGTGTCAACCACAGACCTTATTTCGAGCTATTTTCCAAAATCCTATGGAGAAATCCCATTGGCTCTGAGACGAGGGAACCGGAAGTGGTAAAATGCTAACTCACTTCCGGGTTTTAGGACTCATCACTGCACCACTCTATGAAGTCTAAGGCGTCTTGTGGCTCTGCCCGCTCTAGAGATAGCTGAAGTTTTAATTGGCTAAGCGGGAACCAGTGCTAGTGGCCAATGGAGAGACTCAGTGGGGTTTTTCTTTCACCCCATGATATTGGCCTTAATCTGAAGCAAAATGCTCCTGACAGTCTCTTAACTCCTCTGGGATACAGAAGTCAGTTCTGTGTAAGGGCAAAGAAACAGAGCGAGGTTCCCCTGATGTTTCAGTCCTGTCAGAAAGCCAAAGTGGCGAGCCCAAAGCAGTTTTTGTCGAAGTCTGCTGCACGGAAACCGTGAGCCAACAAGTTTTTCTCTGGAGAAAGACGATGTGCTCCTCATGCTGCCTCAGAGAGCTGGGGCATGAAGAACCAGTCTCCCAAATTAGACCCTGACAGACCACATGGGGATGAAACTCCATCCAAACATTAAATCCCAGGAGACAAACTCTTGGCCTCATTAGAGCAGTCAAACCAATGCTCCTCCCAGAACCCCCCCTGCCTGTGTGAATAAAGTCTTAAGCTCAGCTGTGGGGTTAGCAGGCTCATGCTAGTGCTGCGGTGATCTGTGTGGGTCAGAACGGTCAAAAGGCAAAAGTCCTGATTATGTTTCTGTTAGTCTGCTACACGTTGTCAAGGCCTTGCTAAGCCTGTAAAGGACCCAAGGGGAGTGGGTTTAGAGGACACATGATATAACCAACAGCAATCACACATTGGCTTATACCCCAGAGTTGTACAGCCCATCAAAGTCAGAACGGGTCCTTGTAACGCTGTATGGTGAGGCAGAACTCGCATAAAGTCATGGCCCAGGGTTCTGCAAGAGATGGAAATGTGAGTCTTCGAGTCTCAACTGGTCAACAGATTGCCAGTTTTGTCAGCAGGTCTACGGTACAGAGCCGCGTACTTAGAGGGTGTACGTTTTTACACACTTCCAAGTGTAGAACAATAGTCTCCATAATGCTGACGGTGCTATTACTGTGGCCTTTCCAGTACGCTCTCTCTGGGCCCTTAAGTCAGAGTGGCTTTTTGTTGTGATTGAATGAGTTTTCCTGCTGTCCAGTGTTCACTCGTTCTTCAATCCGAGTTGAATGTAAGGCTTAACTCCCACCTTTAGGCCAGTTGTGAAAAGCAGAACTACATCTGGATCTATATGTTCCCCGTTGGTTACTTGGAGTCTTTTCCCATCAGGGCCTCTACTGGCTCTCAGAACTAAGGGAAAGTGAACGGAATATCATTGTTTGGAACCAGCAACCAGTAAGCTTTTGGTTAAAATATCTAACTCGTTCTAAGCAGACTCTATAGTGTCTGTCGCCGTATCAGTGATGGAAGACTAAGATACAAAGGATGATTTGCTGGTTATTTCCCGGGGAATAAAGTGATCTTGCCGGCCTTGGCCAGCCGCTCGATGATCTGGGCTTCGTAGTCCGCATCGTGGACACCGGTCTTCCTGAACTCCCCGGAGTAGCGGTTCTGCTCCCAGTAGTGGTGCCAGTTTCCCCTGCTGTCTGCCCCGAAGCCAAACACATTAACCTAGAGGAGTGATGGAAAAGAAGTGTGTGATTACAAATATTAACCTATAAATTGTAGTTCCAGCATGGTGCAAGAATTTACAGATTGGAAGTAGAGAAGAGAAATAAACTGACCTCGTCACAGACATGGAGGGCAAAGAACAGCACTAGCATGCCAGTGGAGGGGTAGCGCCCATTGTGTGTGGTCCAGCGGTCGTGGATGTATTTAAAGAAAGCTGGGTTGAAGACCTGGACCTGGTGCAAGAGAAGCAGAGTTGCTGAAAAACGAAAATTCAAACCATCCTGCATGGAAAGAAGTAGTGTATCTACACAGCATTGACCAAAGTCTCATATTCAGAAACATCTACAATTAGTTTTTTTTATAGTTTATGTTAAATTTAATCCAAGTTCCTCTGTTTTCAGATTCATAGCTTGAATTTGAAACTGAAATTCAGGAAAGATCAAAGCTGCAAAAATTAAAGCTGCTGCATATTCAAAAGAAAAACAATTCCCCAGTGAAATTTGAATACTCCCGCTGTGAAAGATTTGAAGCACTTTTCACCAAATGAAAAGTCATATGACATTTATCATCTGCTTCCAGGTGAAGTGCCAAAGAAGCAGCTCTTATTCATTTAAATTTATATTTTTGCGGCCGGCTAGAAAAACACACCGTGGCCGTTTCTCAATCGCGAGGAAACTGGCTTCCAAGCCAATATTTCAAGGATACTACGTCATCGAGTGCCGCCGAAGGACTGTTCCAATCTCCAGCATACTTGGAATTCCACCGAGGCCACGTCCTTGGTTTTGGGGTAATTTCGAGGCTGCACATGGGTAGACTTCGCGTCCTTCAAATCCCCACAATGCTTTGCGCACGGACCAATTTCAAAAACCCTTGCGGAGAAAGGCTGAACCGACACAGCGCAGCACACATTTAAATGTAAGTATGTAGTGGCGTAGAACATGTGTTGGTAAATATGTTACTTTTTTGCATTTTTTATCACCAAAAATGTGTTCCGTGAAAGTAAAGCAAGTTCATAATTAGATAGACATCGTGAGGTATTTATTTTCGGGACAGTTTATGTTGAAACCGTTAGAGAGAGTGGCACACTTGTTAGCCTGTTCCATTCTTCTTCGTTTTCCGAAGCCGTGGCTTGGAAGTATACTTGCTTCGTTTCTGAAGGAAGTGACTTGGAAGTATGCGACTACCAAGCCAGTATGCTCGCGGATTTGGCGCACTGTAAAGCTCACTGAGACAACAGTAAGTTCAATGTGTGGTATCTGGCTGCAGGAACCAAACATTTATATATCGAAAGTATGTGAATTGTTTCTTTTTTGCCCATTAAATAGTCAGTGTGATTCCTTTATTGTGCCCAGGTTAAGAATTGGATTTTCTAGGTTATAATTTTGGTTTACAGCAGGCCCTGTTAGGAGTCCGACAGCCCTCGTGTTGGACTGGCAACAAAGGCTCGTCAACTCCATGCATCATACCTGGATCGCAAGGCAAGTTGGGGGTGATGATACTTTCAACAGGCCATATAAAACAATTTATATTGGTTTGATCTAGGAATTCTTTGGTTAGATTGCACTGTATTGTCATTTGAGGCAAAGACAGGACAAGGCCGAATGAAATTGCATGAGTATCAAAACCGAAATGCAAGATGCGCTATATAGCAGGTTCTACACCTTTTCCAAAGTCAAATTCAAGCACTTTCACATCTTAAACAGCTGTTTAAATACATATTTATATACAAATACTTATTATCAAATGATTATTTTGCCCCTTACTCGACATAAATCAGATGTTCTTTATGCTATAAACAGCCAAAGAGTGCTGTACGTAAGCAGTCTACATGAGGAATAAAAATTAAAGAAAAGAAAACGAAGTTTATATATATCAGAGAAGAGGTTGGACGCATTCTGTATAAGACTGGGCGCAATCCATATATAAAAGTATGCAGCAAATAACTTCAATACATTATTGAAATTACTATATTTGGTGTATTTTAGGGTGGCAGTAAACACAACTCAGAGGTACATGGTTACGTCTACTCCACTACATTATGTAATACCTTTAGTACTTTACAATGTGGACCGAATGAGTGAACATATAATCAAGGGTTAAATCAGACCTTAGTGCCACCTGAGTAAACCAAAGCACCCTGCAGTAACAAAGCATTCTCAACAGCTGCACCTTTACCCAGCTTTTGAGAACACGTTCATGAATCAATGCATTAAGAAACTATAGGGTCATAGTCTATTATTCGAAATGGACCAATCTGCACAAGACTACTTTTACTGTCGCTATTTTAATATATTTTGATGAGAATACTTTCACTTTACTTGAGGAACATTTTGAACAGGACTTTATCTGTGTACAGATGTATTCTACATCTGGTACTTTCTACTTTTACTCAAGTACAAGATCGAGTACTTCGACTTTTACAATACAAATCGTAGCCTCTACTTTTACTGCAATACATATCTGAGTTACTGGTTAGTCACCTCTGGTAGTGTATTAGCCTGAATGTAGCCACAAAATCAGGCAGTAGCTCATAAAAATAGACCTCATAATGGTAAGAAGATGGAAAAATTCTTAGACATGGATGCACATAAGAACGGATTATATGATTAAATGAATATACATTTGTGACGTGTTCGCTCTCTCAAAAAGTTGGATCATTCTTTGTCTTCATGGGGCAATGAAGCACTCTCATTAGGAATGAGAGCGCGCCCCAGCCTTCCCAGTGTATTCCAGCTCTTATTAAACATCCAAACAGCTCGTGTCAGGGACGCTCACATGCTCTCTTCCACTTCTATAGATGGGGGGAAGCCCATCTGCTTTGTGCCACGAGGCTCATGACTTCAGCGATGGGCTTTCCACTGGCTGTTCAGACAGTTCCCATAGTCGCTTTGTCATCTGGGGACAGACCGCGAGTCAAGCAGGGATTAGGC
>NW_011369951.1:5865585-5884915 GCF_000735185.1 Notothenia coriiceps
GCTGAAAATGCGTGTTGAATGCTGTTAAACTGTGTACATTTGTTGCTGAATTTTGCAGAAAAAGCTGAATATTGTATTAGTTGCACGGTCTCTGTAGCTGCTTTTAGCTACAAAAACCAAGTAAAGTGTGTTTCTGAACTTAGCGGAGAAATGCAGAAAAGTGAAATGATTTGAATCCAAATTGTTACAGCTCAAATGCATTGCAATGACTTTGTAGAAAACTTGAAAGTGAAATGTTAAACTGGAAGAGTAGGAAAAATAATGAAGAAGCTCAATATTTAAAAGAAAAGGTTTAAAAAAGGTATAAACAACATGTATAGCCTCAATGTCCTGAAATAGCTGAATAATGTCATAGTTGAATGGTTTCTGTAGCTGAAAGTAGGCTGAAGGAGTTAGATATTAAATGTAAGTAGTAGTGAATTAATGTTATCAAACACCTGTGTGTGTAAGTCCAGAGATCAAATGGTTCCATGGAGATGTGCTGTGAAAGGAGAGCCTTTCCATTGTTCTGAATGAGAAATAAACCTCTTACATTTCTAACTATAGTTTAAAAATGGTAGCTGCTTTCGGTAAAATGTCAACGCGTGAAGCATGTCAAGTGTGCTCTCCTCCACTCTAGATGGGACATCACACACTCTAACCTTAACGAGCTGTGCAATACACACTAATGTTAAAATCTGAAGAAGGCCTCTATACCGAGCTCCAAACTAAGTTAAATATCTCAAAAAGTGTAAAAGATATGAAAAGTCTGAAGAACAAGTTTTATACCCGAAGGACTTGTGATCATTTTAAAGTTGGTATGAAGTCTCTAGCTGAAAGTATGTGGAATGAGTATACTCCCACCCTCATCCACCTCCACTGGCTGCCGGTCAAGTCCCACATATCCTACAAAGTCCTCCTCCTCACCTACAAGTCCCTCCATGCCCATGCCTGATACGAGGAGTGAAGCAGGCAGGACCCAAACGCAAATAACACTTATAATACCTTTATTTCAAGGGCTAATATATAACATGGACAAACAAAACACTCCACGGTGAACTCCTTCAGCAACAAAAGACGAACCAACACTGAACACAGGAAGAGACAAGACTAAATACAGGGAGGGGTAATCACAAGACGAGAAACAGCCGGGCAGGGGAGGAGAAACACAGGTGAACACAATCAGACAATTAGACACACCAGGGAAACTAACGACAGGATGAAAAACCCAGGGAAAAGGACCAGACAATAAACCAGGAGAAAAACATGACAGGGAGAACAGCAAAACACCCAAACCTAGACATAGAAACGTGACATGACATGAGAATCGTGACAATGCCCCCCAGTACCCCGGAACCTGCAGTCTTCAGACTCTGGCCTGCTTACCACCCCCCGCACCAACCTGCGAACCTTCGGGGACAGAGCCTTCAGTGTGGCAGCCCCCACCCTCTGGAACACTCTCCCTGCGGAGATCCGCAACATCCCCACGCTTGACACCTTCAAAAAGGGCCCTCAAGACCCATCTGTTTGCTAAGGCCTTTGGCCCCTAATCTATTTGTTGTTTTGTCTGTCTGACTGGTTGTCTGACTGCCTTTTGTTTTCTTATGTTTGTTCCTACTCCTGTTCTTCTTTGTAAAGCGACATTGGGTCTCATGAAAGGCGCTATATAAATCCAAGCTATTATTATTATTATCTGTCTAATCTGTACATGCTATAGTGAAATTGTACGGGAGGCCAGTGAAAATTAAATTGGTGTAGTAAAGGTTTTGCCATGTATCATATTCCCAAGGTCCTTACTTAATATTTAGTTAATATGTGTGTTTTTGCAATTGATTACGTTTTTCAGCATTTCACAGATGAAAATACATTTTTATTAGGAATTTAGAAAGATTATGCTTGCAAAACATTTTGTTCCCCTGTTTTTACAAAATATTAAGATGAAGCACCAGTTTTTGTTTTTTCACTTGCCTTTCTGTAGTAGGGTCTTTACAAAGACAAAAATGTGACTGTTTACCAACAGGTTTAAAGTTAAGGTTTCAGTTTATGGACAGACTGTTTTGCTCACTGACAGGTTAACTTTTCTTCTTTGTGTTTCTGCAGTTCTCTGCCAGAGAGAATGAGGTGTGAAGCAGTGGCGGCCCTGCCATGTTACAGTGGCTTTGTGAAAATAAGGTGATATCACAGCAGAAGAACTGCTTGTGTTGCCCTGGCATGACCCATACACACACACACACACAAACACACACACACACACACACACACAAACCACAAACCATGATGAATGAAGGTCTAATCGGTGCTGCTGCCTCAGATCAGATGGAGCCCTCGAGGATCAACGCTCTCTGCCTGCAGACAGGTGGATGTCAGAAAGAAGAACGGCTAAGGTGTTGTGGACAGAAATAAGTTCTGTAAATCCAGACTTGGCATGTCCTATAAATGGCAAAAATGGTTGCATAGAGATTTAGCATCCAAAATGGATCTGTGAGGAAGCAGGGACTTGGGGCATGGAGCTTGAAAGAAATGTGAGTTTACGAGGTAATGAGGGATAAATCCAATGAAAGACATTAGGAAGTTGCATTTGGAGAAATAAAGCTTGAATAACATTTAATAGTTATGTATGTATCTGTCTCTCACAAGACCTTAACGAAAGGTGTGGAGTGCCCATTTTACGAGATTGAGAAGAACTTAAACAGACTGGTGAAATTTGAAAAAAGTAAGAAAGGTCATGGAGAAAGTTCATGATGCCACAGTATCGAAAAAGTTTGTTGGACTGATTTATTCTTTTTGATTTGCTTGAGGGATAACATGGACAAAAGGATATAATTGATTTCTGAACATAACTGAATTAAAGTTTAGCATTGAAAAACTGCATCAGTATCTTTTTTACGAATTGTTGATCTTTTGGGAAAATAACTAACTTATCAGGTGTTTTTTTATTCTTTGAATAAAGAATTTCATATTCTCTAAAATATGTAGTTAATTTTGTTTGAGGATGAATATTTGTCTTCATGATTTTAATAATCTTAATTTAAAAAATCTCCCTCAGTCTTATGTGTCAGTTATCAATGTCAACCCACACAATTTGGATTTTTTTATGCTCAAAAATTTCAAATATATTCTAGTTATGTCGATTTGAATTTAAAGACTGTCTTGATTTACTGTTACAATGTGTTCATATACTAACATTTTCCCAACGTTGATGACAATTGACGATTTTTTGTATTGATGATGCAAGTAATCAATGGTATTTAGGGGATGACGACATATTGTCCTTAGCAACGGTCGCGTCTCTACGGCAACATCCTCCGGTGTCCCCTCTGCAGTCACCACCGCGACTCTCTGTTGTCAATGAAACGGGAAATAAAAACAGCGTGTTCTCTTCGGTTATCTGATCATTTTAGAGGATGCCCACCGCAGCAAGTGTCTCGCGACTTGAGTGCTTAAAGTTGGAGTGGACACGGGGCAGCTTGCCCACGAGGACCCTGTCTTCCTCCTCCTCATTATCCTCATCATTGATCCCTGCACCAGAGAGCCACCCGTCTACAGCCCGGTGCTGTTTGGCCTCATCTGGATCCTGGAGTCTCTGATTTGCACCAACCCGGTTCTCATCCAGCGGCGCGTGCATGCGGCTGAATGGATCCTGCGGTGCTCATCTTCCTGCTATACGTGATGATCGCGCACGAGCTGTTCTGCGGCTGGATGCAGTACCGGAGACAGAGCAGCAAGCCCCGCAAACCTGCAGCTGGACCTCTGCTCAGATCAAGGTGAGTGTGCATGCGTGTGCATGTGCGCGATTTGAAAATGGTCTCATTCAGAAGTAGAGCATCAGGGTGTACCGAGGTTTATTAATTAATATGGAGGAAATGCAGACAGCTATTGATTAGATAACATACTTTATTCATCACAAATTAGGACATTTTTGAAACAGCATCATTTTGACAAAGCAGCTATTTGATGTGAATTAGAAATATAATAAACATAAGTAAATGTATGATGATGTGGAACGTGCTCACCCGAGCAAGTCTTTCAGAAATGCCCCTGGAAAAAAGCCAGGAATTGATTTAATTATTCATATAGGCTACAGATAATAAGGGACTCTATAAAAGAATGTTCCAGTAAGATGAGTTTTGGGTTGATAGAAGAACAACTCAGGACTTTCTATAAGGAGACAGTTGCCTGTGTTTAAATTAAGGCCATGAGTTATTGTGGCATATAGCCTACCTCTTAAACGAAACCTGCGTAATAATTTGTAACCCTAGTGTTCTATAGGTTTTTTGTGCATGTAAATGGTCTGCAAAGGCTCAAATCCCAAAGTTCCCTCCAGAGGAAGTTTCTCTCCCAGACACTCCCTGAAACGCCTCCATTGGACTCCTTTGTTTACTCCCTTAGTGACATGACATCAACACTCACGCTTATTGGCCAGCACTCCAACACATTTTAGGTAATAGGCCAAGATGATAGGCCAAGTGGGGTGGCGGCGTGTCTCTAACCGCTTGACCAATTGCCAAAGAAGCGGACAGCTAACTAATCACAGCAGACTGGCTCTGGTTTCAGACAGAGGGAGAAAAAGAGGTGCTGCAGAACAGAAGAGACCTTTTTGAACATTAAAGCATGTAAACATGTCACAGTAGAGACACAAATATGAAATCTGAAAATAAGCATTATAGGGCCCATGTAACCCCTTGCCACACATTTAGAAGCTCACTAATGTCTATCTTTCCTTGTCTAAAATGTCATTGTATGCAGCAGTACAATTATAAAGTCCAGACCCAGAGGTAGTTGAACAGGTTTAGAAAAGTATCCTTGACATCTTTTTTCCTTGAATGTTCTTCTTAATTTTACGATGGCCTAAAAGGGGGGATTTAAAGAATCTCCTCGAGATCATTATGAGATGTTTCTTTGAGCTTTAATTACATTAACTTTTTTCTCTACAGCGCCCGAGTGTGTCAGGGAGCCTGGAGGACGAGCAACCAATCGTTCAGGCTAGACAGAGGAGGAAAGGACCTGCGGAAGAGTGGACGGATTGTGAGAAAAGCCTAATATAGAAAGAAGCCAGAAGTGTGTGTGGAGACTGTGAATAATTACTTTAATGGCAGAAAATCAAGGCAACAGCAGAAATACGCATACAAAATGTCATGTTTTGAACTGCACACAATTCCCTTCCCCTACCATTGTGTTGGAAGCAGATGTCAACCCTGAAAACCAGAACTGTTGAGGTAGACATACTTTATCCAGGGGAAATGTTTTTGTTTTTTATGACGAACTAAACAAGATACCCTTCTGTCTGTGTACACGTCTAAGTAGCCACAATAGCCTGTCTCGTTCCCGAACATTGAGGAATGTTGCTCAACAAGGAACTAGACCAAGCAAAGATTATGTTCATCAAGATTGATGTTCATTGTGGTTTTGTTTATGCATTTGCTGTACATTGTCATTAAATAAAGGGGAAATTGGTGGGCTCTCTTCTAAAATGTTGTAATTACCCATGTGATGGCAATTGTTGATCTGCTTATTAATTGAACCTTGATTAACTTGTCAAAGACACACACCCTGAAACACACCCACCACCACTTACTGAATATTTGTTGTGCTGACACACTGACCTCAAAAAACCTGTTCATTACTGTGAGTCACAGTTATAGCTTAAACGTCAGCTCTGTGAGGCTGTACTGAGGCAAAGCGGTGCTTTAAGACAGCAATAAGCTAACGTTAGCATGCTAGAATAGTGTACTGATCCTGACTATGCTAAAGCAGGTATGTTTTTTTACCGTGTTGAGTGAGTTAGCATGCTTACATTTTCTAATTTCATTTCAAACCTTTATTTAACGAGATTGGTCCCTTGAGATCATAGATCTCTTTTTCAAGGGAGATCTGCAGCATATAGATTCCACATGAAACATAAAACAATAAGGGACATCATACATTATGTTTACAGGATTCATTTACATAGTTATAGACATTTACAAGTGCCCATATTATCAACAAGCATTTCATTTAGCCTAGTTTTAAAAACATGCAGAGGAATGAGATTGCTCAGTTTCAATTCTTGCTGAAGATTGTTCCAAGCAAGTGGAGCTGCGCACATAAAAGCTGTCTTACCTAAGACAGTGCTTGCTCTTGGCACATCTAACAATACTACATCATGCGATCTCAGACAATAGCTGCTTGCAACTCTCTGTTTTATCAGAGAGCAGATATAATACGNGAGACACCGTTCAAAAGCATAATAAAGACAATATATAGAGAAGCATAATGTTTTTTTAATGTAGTATGAAAAATTACAATTTTTTGTCATTTTTTATAATCAGCATAATGTGTTGCAATGACGTCTCGCACCATAGCCGCTAGCTGAGAAGGTCCCGCGGGGAGGCATTCCTCGCGATTCTCAAGTCGTCCCACCACATTAGTTTAGGGAGGCTCTATAGAAGGAGTTCGCAAAGATCGCGGGGGCCCAATATACTAGTCAATGGGTGCTATTCCACCAGAGGCGCCGTGTTGCAGGCTCAGAAGCGTCTCTGCACTGGGCTCCGCTCAAAATAGGATGCAAGTCTATTTTCGACGCGAGGCGTTGCAGAGGCGCCGGCAGGAAGTGGAACGGTTAGAGCATCCGGCCCATCCCCAAAATAAACTAATTTTTGCAGACCTATCCCCTCGGTAGTCTTTTTCCAAGTAGGAGGAGAAAAGCGTTCCTCCTCCGGTTTACAGGCACTGTGTTAAATTATAAAATAATTATGAATGACGAATGCATTTTTTAGCACTAAAATAAAGCAACACATCTTTGATTCATGTCGTTTATAACTGGAATATTACAATTAGTTATTAACTTTTTCTGTAAAAGTAGCCTGTCCAGAAATATGCCCAATCAAACAAAAACTCCGCTCTGAAAATGCTTCTGAAACGCGCCCCTGTAGGGTATTGATTGACGCCGAAGGCCGGACCAAAACCGCGAGCGCAGCCGTGACGCGACGCAACGGATCCGGTGGATTCGAGGGGTGAGGGGCCCCCCCTTGGCGTTGAAAAGTGACAACAGGGACCTTGACAATAACGTCACTAATAGGACGGAGTTTGGAGTGAGACATGTGTTGTCAGGGAGAAACAGTGAAATTTAGCTATTTAATTTATGCGGGCGGCAACATGGAACGATTTTCAGGAAGTGTACTAAAAGTGAAGAGAGGAGAAAGCGTCTGGCAGAAAATGTGTGGTCACTTGCAAACAGGTGAACACGTTTATGAATTCTGGAGAATCACAGAACGGCTGGTCGCCAATTGCCATTGACGGCAAGCTCTTATAATAGCCATATGTCACCTGCACCACCAGAGGCAAATAAAACACTGGACTTACTGTATGGCCCAACACCAATGATGCATACAGCTTCATCCCCCCTTCCTCCCCTGGGGCAGATCTGATCACAAGGTTCACCTCCAGCCTGTGTACCGAACCTCTCTGGTCCAAAAGGCACCGTGCGCACACGTACCGTGAACAGGTGGTCTGAGGAGTCTGAGGAGGCTCTGAAAGACTGTTTCGACACTACGCGTCGGGGATGTGTTCTCGATGACCTCTCACGGGAGGAACATCAACGGCCTTGAACAGACTGCACACAGACTATATTAACTTCTGTGAGGAAAACGTCGTACCCACCAGGGACTGGTACGTGTTGTTCCCAACAACAAACCCTGGGATACCCCTGACATAAAGGCTCTCCTGAAGACAAAAAGAGGGCTTTTCAGATCTGGTAACAGAGAGGAGGGTGGAAAATCAGAGAGTGTCTGGAGAGGCATGAAATCCAATCTCCTGGCTACAAAGAGCCAGACTCTCAGGTCGGGGGGGCAATTTTTTTCAAAGCCCACAGATCATTATTAACGCTATGGATTAACCGATTCAGCCCGTGTTTTTCTCGTTTTAATGCCATTGAACAAGGTCTTTTAAAGTTACGTTTTGTGATGTCTGTGTTGCTTCCACCTGTCGCGAGTTCGGATCGCTTCAGTGATGATACTATACTTATATAATCTGTGAGTCCTCAGCTTTTATCGGATATATTGTAAGTGGCAGTTTCGATAAGTAATAAGGGTATTTTATTTCGAGTTCTGTGCTAAAGTGTGTTAGCATTTTTTCTGCTTAGTGCTAATTCCAGAGGCTTCTATGGAGCCCCCTAGGGACATGGAGAAAGAAACAAAAAATTATTTGAAAAAAAAATAGAACCTTTGCGAGATCGTCGCAAACTCCCTTTGCGAGATCTCGCAGTATACTTTGGCGAGATCTCGCAATACTTTTCATTTAGCCTCAATGTACTTCCTGGCAGTGTCGGCTGCTACGGCAAGACAGAAACCACAAACAATGGTTGTGGTTGATGGATGCGGTTATCGATTTCACTTTGAGCTGGCCTTAAATATAAAGATATAACATCAGTGCTGGCAATAGGCACGGTTTCACACATAGATGTATATATAAAGGGTTTCACATAAGTGACAGGACACCTAAAGAGAACAGCTCAGAGCGAGGGGACATGCATGTTCCTCCTAAGCTGAGTTATTACAGATTCGAATTTCGCGGATCAATAACTCATGAACGATAACGGTTGTAAATACAAACAACATGACTTTACAATCATAGCAAGATAGACAACGAGCTACAGAGTCGTTTTTATCAGAACAGTTCGATACGCGCCGTCATCCGAGCTAAACATCAATAATTGGTCACAATCTGCAGCTGGAGGAGGGAGAGGAGTGCTTAGGGGCCGTCTACAAACTGCAACGGGGTTTTGCGAGATCTCGCAAAAGTAATGCGAGATCTCGCAAAACCTTTTTTTTTTATTCAATTTTTTTTTTTTTCTTCTCCATGTCCCCTTGGGGGCTCCGTAGGCTTGGTATTACCCTTGTGTTTTGTCTTGGTAAAAATGGTTCATATCTTCAGTTAGCTGAGATTCTTCCCGTTAATCTGGTGCTACACATTAATAGTTTCATAAATGTTAAGAAGCCCTGAGACACAGTCTTGAAAAAAAAACGGTGGGGGGGGGTCCACTGGGGGGACCGTCGTTACTGGACCTCTTTGAAATGCAATTTAAAATTATTATTGCTATTATTATTATTATTATTATTGTTGTTGTTGCTATAATGCAGGGGGCATTATAGCAACAACAACAATACTAATAATAATAGCAATCATTTCATTTCAAACCTTTATTTAATCAGATTGGTCCCTTGAGATCATAGATCTCTTTTTCAAGGGAGACCTGCAGCATATAGGTTCGACATGAAACATAAAACAATAAAGGACATCATACATTATATTTACAGGATACATTTACATAGTTATAGACATTTACAAGTGCCCATAGTATCAACAAGCATTTCATTTAGCCTAGCTTTAAAAACATGCAGAGGAATGAGATTGCTCAGTTTCAATTATTGCTGAAGACTGTTCCAAGCAAGTGGAGCTGCGCACATAAAAGCTGTCTTACCTAAGACAGTCCTTGCTCTTGGCACATCTAACAATACTACATCATGCGATCTCAGACAATAGCCTGTTGCAACTCTCTGTGTGTTCAGAGAGCAGATATATACGGGAGTTTACGCCCCCCCAACAAAGCTTTATAAATAAACGTGTACCAATGACTGAGCCTCTTTTACAGTAAGTGACTGCAACCTGCCTTGGGGCATATGCAGGGTACAGTGATGTATAAGTGCTTTACAATTTGTGACAAAATCTCAGNGGGGGTCAGGTTATTCACCCGCAGGAAAAGACGCTCGCGCGGGACCGTAGCAGGATGTGACGCATATTTTAGTTGACCTAATTAAAACCGTTTAGTTTTTTATTTATGTGTCACAGTATCACCTCAAAATACAAGATACGAAACATTTTCAACCATGCAACAAAATATAAATAGTCCTACAAATACTTTTATTTTATTTCCTTCTTATTCTTGTCTAAGCTCAAGGGAGCCAGAGCAGAGGGCTTAAAGGGCCGCATGCGGCCCGTGGGCCGCGGGTTGCCGACCCCTGGTCTAACTGATGACATTTATAACGGGACAAAATAAAAGTGAATGGCCTGCTGCTGCTGAATGCATGGGGCAAGTGACTGGAAAAAGTTTTAAAAGTTATTACATCATTTCAGATAATAAATAATAATGATAATTAATTCTATTTAGGGGCGCCTTTCAAAGAGACCTTACAATTCATAACATATTCTAAGGAAAAGTTTGAAGACAGTACAAACAATGCAGTCCGGGTTAAATGTTTTATGTGGGGTGCAGATGAGAGGGAGCTGTCTAGAATGACACCAAGATGTTGTGTTTGAGTTCTTGATAAGCCATTAGAACAGTAAAATACGTGTGTCCTGTTCACCAAATCATACCCATCTGTTATGGAAAAAGAAAGTACTCCAAAAAGTATTCTAAAAGTAATCTGCCACCGGTACCGGCGGGGAATGTTGTTAGCTTCTGATGCGCAGAAGAAAAATCTGGCCCACCCTATTTTTTACAGGCCCACCTAAAGTAAATTTCTGCCTACGCTACTGGTCTGTACAACGGAATTGTGCCAAAACTATGCCAACCGGCTGCGGAGGGAGACTCCCCCCCTTCACTGGAGAACTGCACTAAAACAGCTGATCACAACGGTCTCACGCTCTGTGTGGTCACGGAGTACTCCACTAGCCCCCCGCCCCCCCGTCGACAAAAAGCAGTAAAGTAGTTTCAAGTCTATTTTGATTGTGGCTTTTGAAATCTAGTAGCTGGTACTCTGTATTTTACTCATTCAATTAGGATGTTACTTTCATTGTTTTGGTGCACTTTTAGAGACCAGGGTCATTTAGTTTCTCTCGGTGCCTCGGGCCCACTCAGAAGCATTTATACAGAAACACATTCAGTATTCATGTTTGTTTGTAACCTTTATTTATCGAGATTGGTCCCATTGAGATCATAGATCTCTTTTTCAAGGAGACCTGCAGCAATTAGGTTCCACATGAAACATAAAACAACATAAAACAATAGAGGATATCGTACAACATATTTACAAGCTACATTTACATACTTATCAACATTTATAAATACCCATAGTTTCAAAGAGCATTTCACTTAGACTTGCTTTAAAAACATTCAGAGGAATACAATTGCTCAGTTTCAATTTTAGCTGTAGATTGTTCCAAGCAAGTGGCGCTGCGCACATAAAAGCTGTCTTACCTAAGACAGTGCTTGCTCTTGACACATCTAACAACACTACATCATGCAATCTCAGACAATAGCTGCTTGCAACTCTCTGTGTTATCAGTGAACAGATGTAATACGGGAGTTTACCCAACAAAGCTTTATAAATAAACGTGTACCAATGACTTGAGCCTCCGTACAGTAAGTGATGGCAAACCTGCCTTGGTATACAGTGTACAGTTATGAGTAAGTGCTTTACAATTTGTGACAAATCTCAGTGCGCTGTGATAGGTGGCATCTAACTTGTTCAGGCAATGGGCAGGTGCATTCATATACAACAAATCACCATAGTCCAGCACAGGTAAAAAGGTAACAGTGACTAGCCTTTTCCTGGCCTCAAGCGATAAACAGGACTTGTTTCTGAAAAAGAAACCTAGTCTAACCCTCAGCTTTTTAAGCAGGAGTTGATCAGGTTGTTGATTGTGGCCTGTGGAATGTTGGTCCACTCCTCTTCAATGGCTGTGCAAAGTTGCTGGATATTGGCAGGAACTGGAACACGCTGTCGTATACACCGATCCAGAGCATCCCAAACATGCTCAATGGGTGACATGTTAGGGTTAGGGTTTAACCCTAGGGTTTTCGGACCCCCCCAGACCCCCCCAATAAAGCAAAACTGCACGTTTCAGAGTGGCCTTTTTATTGTGGCCAGCCTAAGGCACACCTGTGCAATAATCATGCTGTCTAATCATAGGCTGGCCACAATAAAAAGGCCACTCTGAAACGTGCAGTTTTGCTTTATTGGGGGGGTCTGGGNCGTGCATGTGTGGTCCTGTTTCTAATTAAAAGGCGAAAATGGATCGGTGTCGCTCAGCTCCGCCTCAACAAGGCCGTGCGCCAGCAGTACATGAGCCTGCCTCAGGGGGAGAGGGTCCAGGTTACCTACATCTGGATTGATGGCAGTGGGGAAGGTCTGCGTAACAAGACCCGGACCCTAGATGTTGAGCCACAAACCATTGATGGTAAACGTCCTGTTTTTGGAGTCTTTTTCACCCTTTAATTCTGAGCCTCTTACACTTTCACATCAAAAAAAATTCAAATATGCATGGAATTGTTTTTTCTAAGGGGTATAACTATTGACTCTGCTCTTATATGAATTATTAAGGGCTTCAGTAACTTAATTTAGAACTTAATAACTTAACAAAGAGATTGATATCTCTCTTTGGTAAAAATGTAGGCACAAACCAAAATTCATTAGCTTAGCTTAGCACAAGGTCTGGAAGCAGGTGGAAACGGCTCAGTTCCAACTGTAACAGAATCTACCTTTCTACGGCTTAATAATTAACGCTAAGCATGTAACTTTTGTTTAAACCATAGATAACTGAAGTTTAAAAATGACCTGTTGTTGTTGAATGATTTCATATTCTATTTATTTATTTGCCTTCATCCTCATCTTTCCTTCTTTTTGTTTCAACTGATCTGAGATCATGGAAATCCCCCAAATTAATAATACCTGGTTTTCACCTGACTCCCGTCTAAATTTAAAACGTTTTCCTGCCAATAACTTGTAAAGGAGATATATATGGGCTCAGAAAAGTCTCATAATACACACATGCACACAGAAGGATTCACACTTGCATTTCATGATCCGCAAAAGGATTCACACTTGTATTTCCGGATCCACACTTGTGTTTTTCAATGCACACACAAATGTGTTCCATTTCATATACATGTAAATAAAATCCAAATACAGAAAAAAGTTTTAAATGTGTATTTTTGATCCACACATATTTGTTTTCCGTTTAAAACCTCTGAACCTGCAAACACAAACCGCTTTCTGTGCATGGATCGCTGTGCATTCGTGTGTGTTTTTTTTTTAGATTCCCCTGATGGTCAGGGCGATTCGTACTTGTAATTTTTTCTATCTATAGTCATATCAGATGTATGCCGCCAATCGATGTCTGACCTCAATTCTAAGCCAAATCACATGAGCGGCGGCCGCGCACGAGGGTTAGAGTTCTTCGCGTTCATTGACGTAGCGCTTTCATTTTACGGCAATGTTTTGCGCAGTCCCGGAGCTGACAGGTTCCATGGAGCGCTGCATGCAGTGCGGCTAATCTCAGGACAACGCGGCTTCCACTCTTCATCGTACATTGCCTTTCCGAAGCAGGAAAATGCAGGCGCAAATACAAGGCCTTTATATTAATTATGCTTCAGCGCCACTTCCCGAACTGCATTGATTGAATGCTGTGGTGTTACACGAAAAACGGCAGGCAAAAACGTTTTAAATTGTGTGTTGGTTCCTGTATGTGCGAATACAGCTGCTTTTTGTATGTTATTATGTCTGTTATGAAGTTGTTGTGAGTGTGGAGGGAGCAGCTAGCAAGTTATGCTTAGGGCCTAATCGATCAGTGCAGCTACGAAGTGGCCAGTGCTGGACAGTCGAACTGTCAACGGGGAGCCCCGCCGGTCATTATCGGCCGATATCACTCTAAATAGTTTGGATCGGTGCTCTCTATAATAGGCCGCGATCAGGAGAGCTGGATGTCTGATCGATATGGGACATAAATCGAGCGAGTGAAGTATTGTAAGACCGCGAGCGGCGAAAGAGAGATCAAGATCATGATCTGCTGAGTCTGACGGAGAACACGCAGCTCTGCATGATCATCCTGATAGCGTCCGGGTTCCATCGTGTTGTATGCGAGTCTGACGGCCGGAGACAGGGCGGCAAAAATGCGGTATATGAAGTGGTCATGAACGCAATAATGCATACCCCGTCGTGGCCCTGCGCTCATTGTGATTGGCTTAGACTGGAAGGAGAACATCTGATTGCTATAGATGAGGTAAATTACAAAGTACGAATCGGCTGATCTTCTAGGGGAGTCCAAAAAACCCCACACGAATGGCATAGCGATCGCGGCACCAGAAAGTACGGTTTTGTGTTTGCAGGTTCAGGGGATTTTTATAGCGGAAACAAATATGTGTGGATCAAATATAAATCTGTAAAGAGCTTTTTTCTGTTGTTTGGATTTTAAAGAAAACCCACACCGAATGCACAGCTGGATCCTGGTTATCATGATTGTGGTTTTTCACCAGAATCGTTGGATTGTTGAGTGCTATTGTGGTTTTGATTGGGTTGTTGTGGTTCTCGGTGGTTTGTGTTTGCATGTGAGTTTTAGGGTGGTTGTTTTTTTATGTTTTGTAGTTATGGTGGTGGGGATGGGATTATTTTTGTTATACGGAACAACCAACCGACGTGAGTAGCGGTGTGTGGATGGTTGAGCTGGATTCTGTTTTGGTGTTGGTTTTGTTTTTTTTGTTAGGGTTTTATGTGGGTTCTTATTTTTGGTATGGTATTATGGCGTTTTTAAGTGAGGGTGTTGTTTGGATTTGTATCTCGCATTGTCATATATCGGAAACGGATTACAGAATTTGTATGTGTTGCATTGTGTATAAAACTACAGGAGTGTTGGAGATCTTGTAGAAATACAAGTCTGAAGTTTGCGGATCATGAAATAAAAGGTTGTTGTTTGGTTTGAGTTTGGGGTGTACTGCTTTGGCAGGGGTGATAATCCTTCTGTGTTGTGCATGTGTGGTATTATGGACTGGTGTCTGTGTGACGTCGATTGATTGTAGAGGCTTATGTTTAGTATGCGTGTATCGCATAACATCTTTCCGCTAGTTAGTCGTATCATGTCAGTCTCATGATCGTGTGCCTTCCGCACGAGGGTATCTTTAATATGATCAGTTGGCGGTGTTCTCGTAGTGTGGGAACTTTTCTAGTATGTAGACGCATTTTGCGTCGTGTGTCGTGTTTCTAGGACTCGCCTCAATTATCTCTGTGTGACGGATAGTTTGTCATCTGGTGATCGTAGCGAGCTGTGCGATGTGTGCTGCCGTGCATGACTTAGGCGATGTTTATGGTACTTGTTGATCATCTGTCTCTTCGCGTTGCGTTGTCGTTTCGATTTCTATTCACTCGTCGTCTTTATAGTTCCATTGATATTCTCGATCAGTTTCCAGTTCTCTCTTGCTTGATTCGGTCCATTTCTGTTAATATTGTGAGCACCTGCTGTATAATTTTATTCGTATTTATTTGTGTTGAATATTCTGTGTTGGTGCCTTCAGAATTATTTTGGTATGACCGGCTGTGTGTGTCTGCTTTTCTCGTCTCTTCTTTCCTCGCTGTCTTGACAGTGTTCATCTGATCTGCTATCACTGGTCTTGGTACTGGTGAAGGATGCATCTTGGTCTGAGTGTTCGGGTCTTCGGCTATATCTTGTTGTTAGACTTGCCTCTCCATCTACGTGACACAACTTATTCCTAGCAAGACATAAATAACAGCAGCGTGTATTCGGCCCATACAGGGAAATCACACATTTTAAAACGGTTTTGCCTGCCGTTTTATGTGTACACACAAGCATTCATCAATGGTCGGAAAGTGGCGCTGAAGCCATAATAAATAAAGGCTTGTATTTGCGTGCATTTCCTGTCGGAAAGGCAAATGTCTGAGAGTGGAGGTGGTCCTGCAGATTAGCGGCCCTGCATGCAGGGCTCCATGGACCTGTCAGCTCCGGACTGCGGCAAAATGCGTAAATGAAGCGCTACGTCATTGAACGCAAGAACTTCTACCCTCGGTGGGGCGCGCTCATGTGATCTGGCTCTTAGGAATTGAGGAAGACATCTGATTGGCTATAGATAGAAAAAATTACAAGTACGAATCGGCGACCATCAGGTACTAAAAAAAAAACACACACGAATGCACAGCGATCCATGCACAGAAAGCGGTTTGTGTTTGCAGGTTCAGAGGTTTTAAACGGAAAACAAATATGTGTGGATCAAAAATACACATTTAAAACTTTTTTCTGTATTTGGATTTTATTTACATGTATATGAAATGGAACACATTTGTGTGTGCATTGAAAAACACAAGTGTGGATCCGGAAATACAAGTGTGAATCCTTTTGCGGATCATGAAATGCAAGTGTGAATCCTTCTGTGTGCATGTGTGTATTATGAGACTTTTCTGAGCCCATATATATCTCCTTTACAAGTTATTGGCAGGAAAACGTTTTAAATTTAGACGGGAGTCAGGTGAAAACCAGGTATTATTAATTTGGGGGATTTCCATGATCTCAGATCAGTTGAAACAAAAAGAAGGAAAGATGAGGATGAAGGCAAATAAATAAATAGAATATGAAATCATTCAACAACAACAGGTCATTTTTAAACTTCAGTTATCTATGGTTTAAACAAAAGTTACATGCTTAGCGTTAATTATTAAGCCGTAGAAAGGTAGATTCTGTTACAGTTGGAACTGAGCCGTTTCCACCTGCTTCCAGACCTTGTGCTAAGCTAAGCTAATGAATTTTGGTTTGTGCCTACATTTTTACCAAAGAGAGATATCAATCTCTTTGTTAAGTTATTAAGTTCTAAATTAAGTTACTGAAGCCCTTAATAATTCATATAAGAGCAGAGTCAATAGTTATACCCCTTAGAAAAAACAATTCCATGCATATTTGAATTTTTTTTGATGTGAAAGTGTAAGAGGCTCAGAATTAAAGGGTGAAAAAGACTCCAAAAACAGGACGTTTACCATCAATGGTTTGTGGCTCAACATCTAGGGTCCGGGTCTTGTTACGCAGACCTTCCCCACTGCCATCAATCCAGATGTAGGTAACCTGGACCCTCTCCCCCTGAGGCAGGCTCATGTACTGCTGGCGCACGGCCTTGTTGAGGCGGGAGCTGAGCGACACCGATGCCATTTTCGCCTTTAATTAGAAACAGACCACAACATGCACGGGTGATGTTTAATTGCAGAAAGACTCATGTTAGTTCTGGTGCTTTTTGCGAAAGTTTACTATTCATTCATGATAATGTTAGATAACTATGCTTTACCTGGTTATTTAAATTAAAAAAACAGAGCAAATTGATTGTTTGTTTCATTCTTTTTTTCCTGAGAGACTAACTTGACAGACATGTTTCTTACATTTGACGTTAAGACTCTGACTCTGTCTCTTTGTTGTTTTATTACTCACTCCAAGAGGCATGGCAGAATATTATCTTTCTCCCTATGATATAATAATTCTATCCACTTTAAACAAATGTTAGTTTTACCATTAACATATCAGCCGTTATTGCTGGTGATTACAAAATGTGTTTATAATGGTTCCATATATAGCCTACTTACTTAAACAACATTTACATATTATAATTTTTTCTGGCCTTTTTTGCTAAAGCAAAACTCATAACTGTATCTTTCTTTTATCTGATTTTTCATTATAACCTGAGACCTAGAGATGAATACAGTTCACAAAAATCTACCACCAATGTTGTAGTGGTTTACTATTACTAATGTGTTCAACAAACCCCTGGTTAGTTAAGGCAACTCAAGAGAAAATGGCATCACTTGAAAACATGTAAGGAGTAAAAATAACCAATTGATGAATACACTTAAAATGATGTGAGTTGCATTTACCAGATTGTACACTGTTATCCATTAAAGCAAATTACATAATTACCGCACATAAACAAATATTCAGACTTACTGCGTTACAGGTGACTTCAGTTGTAGCCAGGTAGCAACTAGAGGAGAGCTTTGTGTGTGACGTGCCTTGACCCGTTTGCAGTATTTAACTGGAGTACAAATACCAATGTTGATGACAGAAGCCACGTGTCCTTTACGTAACATGACATTGTTGCTAGTGGGTGTGTTTGTGTTTATTTATTTAATATCAAACAGGCTGATGTTTCCATTAGACACAAATATATCCTACATGCCTCTGAATTCAAATGAAAACTTTTAAATCAGTAAATGTAATTATATATTTGTAGGCAGGCACACACAAAACATTTCAGTTAAACTCCTACTTCTTCCATTATAAACAAAAACAATAAGTCAGAGTTATTGCTGAGGTGGAGATCAACTCCCATGAGATATAGAAAATGAACACCCACCTGTGGCAGAGAGGCCATCTGCTGAAAGTGTGTGACTGCTGTTTGCTGAGCTGAGAGTGTTGCCGCTCACTGAACACAATTAGAGACTAGAAAGCTGCTTGTATGTTCAGTTTCCGTCAGGTTAGCTGTCCTGAGATCAGGCAGGAGGGCAGAAATTCAACAACCCCTACAGAAACAGACAGGGTCACATGGGACACTGTGATGGTGTGTGCACATAACCGGTTTAAAGACATAAGGCATAAGGCTCCGCGGCCCTTAAACAACCAAATGGGAAGTGCTGTTTTGTTGGCGACTAAATGGTTTTGACCACGTTTCCTGAATCCACAAAGCTGATATTTTCTCAGTCTTCTTATGCTTCTCCTTTATTTTATCAAAGTGTTATTTTATTTACTTTCGACAAGACCTCTTCGAAAGACTTATTGCTAGTTCCCATGTCATATTAGCATTTTTGCATATCATTTGAAGGCATTCCCAACTTGTCAGATAAAGACGCACAGTCGCAGTTTCGTAAAATGTTGTTAACTTTCGAGATCCAAAGAAAATTAGCATATTGGTTATTTTGAGGCAACTACACTTATTGGTTAGGTTTAGAAAAAGATCGATTGTGTGCAAAAATATTCACCTTGATTACATAAACTAACTGACATAGGTAGATAAGTTGGTTGACTTTTGTTTTCACACGTGACAGAAATAATCGTTACTTTGGTAAAAGTTGCTTGTGTTTGATTCTCTGTTCAGCCGAGCTCGTCCACACCTCTCTCTTTCTTTTTCCAAACATTCTTCTGTCTTTTGTCGATGGTTGAAAATACCACCAAGCAACAAATGTGTTTGGATAACACCAAAGGATTTAATTCAGTGATGTGTCCTTCATACTCCATAGTGAGACAAGGCTATAGCAAATATAGCTATGCTAGCTGTGTAGCTCTATATTCAGTCTCTTGGCCAATTCACTGCTTTGATCCAGAGTGAAATATTGCAATATCTACTGTACAAATTGTCATGAATCTCTGTACAGATATGCATGGTTTCCAGAGGATGAATCCTACTGACTTTTGTTGATCGTCTGACTTTTCCTCTAGTGCCTTTGGCAACTCATTCTCTTTGTTTGGTGCCAAATAACCTGCTTAAAAAGCTGAGGCTGAGGCGAGGTTTCTTTTTCAGAAACAAGTCCTGTTTCTTGCTTGAGGCCAGGAAAAGGCTAGTCACTGTGACCTTTTGACCTGTGCTGCACTATGGTGATTTGTTATATGTGAATGCACC
>NW_011369951.1:5884950-5890249 GCF_000735185.1 Notothenia coriiceps
GGCCTCATCTCACAATTTCGCTTGGGGCCCAAAGTTGGCCAGGGGCGGCCCTGGTTATACTTAAAGACAGGACTATTCAGTCAAAAGAAGATAAAAAAGGAAAGAAAATTGTTATAATGGGTGATGTAACATTAATGACAGACATAATATGAGGTCCTTGGCACTCAGACATTAGAGGGGTCATTTTGTGATCATGGGGCATCACCCTTACAGCATCAAGACAATATCATATGGAGTCAGACACTGGAAGTGTGCTGGAGGCGTTGACTGGGACAGATGGAAGGATGAGGCTGATGAGACTGAAGAATCTGCGAGGTACAAACTAGCTGCAGAGGAATAATTATATATTAAAAGACAGCAGCATCATAAGAAGGCAACCATGTGACAGAGTGTGTTACTTTGCTGAAGGATATGTGTGACCAGCTATCCAGGCCAGACTCTAAAGACTTTCCAAGGTGTACAAATGCTGCTGCCGGAGTACTGACTGGAAGTATTGCTGATAATATGTCTACCATCCTCTTAAAATACTCTCTCCAACAATATCAGTCTCAGGAAGAAATGTTTTGTAACGCTTATTAAAAGAGAAACATGCATTCTTGTAGTCGGGAGGGGACATTGACAGAGGATTACGGGAAAAGTACACAATAAGTACTTGTGGGGGTAGTTTCAGTAGTACTGAGTCCAACAGGATCAATCTCACGAAGAACTAATGGCAACAAAAAAGAATTCCCTCATCAAACTTAGCAGAAGTGGCTTGATTTTGTTCTCAGCAGGGGACTTTGACAGAGGATTTGTTAATAAATACACAGTAAAAGTACTTCAATGTATTGTTAGGTTACAAAGTCAAACAGTATCAATTTCATTAAGAACTAATGGTAACTGTAAGGGANTTTTTTCTATCTATAGCCAATCAGATGTCTCCTCAATTCTAAGCCAATCACATGAGCGCGCCCCCACGAGGGTAGAGTTCTTGCGTTCATGACGTAGCGCTTCATTTACGCATTTTGCGCAGTCCGGAGCTGACAGGTCCATGGAGCCTGCATGCAGGCGCTAATCTCAGGACACCTCCACTCTCAGTACATTGCCTTTCCGAACAGGAAATGCACGCAAATACAAGCCTTTATATTATTATGCTTCAGCGCCACTTTCCGAACCATTGATGAATGCTTGTGTGTACACAAAAACGGCAGGCAAAACCGTTTTAAATGTGTGTTTCCTGTATGGCGAATACAGCTGCTTTATTTATGTCTGTATGAAGTTGTTGTGAGTGTGGAGGGAGCAGCTACAAGTTAGCTTAGCCTAATCGATCAGTGCACTACGAAGCCAGTGCTGGACAGTGAACTGTCAACGGGGGGAGCCCCGCCGGTCATTATCGGCCGATATTCACTCTAAATAGTTTGATCGGTGCTCTCTATAAAGGCCGATCAGGAGAGCTGGATCTGATCGATATGGACATAAACGCGAGTGAAGTATAACCGGANTGTGTGCCTTGGCAGTCTCAGTCTGTCCAACAATATCAGTCTCATGAAGAAAGGTGTTTTAACGCTGATTCAAAATAGCAGAGAAACATGCATTCTTGTTCTCAGGAGGGGACATTGACAGAGGATTACTGGAAAAGTACGCAGTAAGTACTTTATATACTTGTGGGGGTAGTACTGAGTCCAACAGGATCAATCTCACGAATAACTAATGGCAACAAAAAAGAATTCCCTCATCAAACTTAGCAGAAGTGGCTTGATTTTGTTCTCAGCAGAGGATTTCTCAAAAAATACACAGTAAAAGTACTTCAATGTATTGTTAGTAGTAGGCTAACTAATACAAAGTCAAACAGTATCCATTTCATTAAGAACTAATGGTAAAATTGTCTTTTTATCACATTACATTACTGTAGGAGCCATATGTTAAAATGTATAGTTTGATATATTTGAATATTATAATCCATTGTTGTCAGTGCTATTATATCATTTATTTGAACCAGCCGTGTAAAATTGACGGCATAGACGACCGCAGCTGTTTGTGATTACGAGACGTTATAGCAGAAGGCAGCTGCTGGTGATTGTGTGTGTGTGAGAAGGAGAAGGAAGCACAGAGCAACATAGTTTTTTGACCTGAGAAAAATATGTCTTTGTATTTGATACCTTTTGTCTAAGCAAAGAGGCAGACAAACTATCCTGAGACATATCTTGTCCGAGTCAAGCTTATTTGCTACCTGTGAATCAAATTTTGGATTACTGGAACTGCAATTATATTACATTGCATTTAGCTGATGCTTTTATCCAAAGCGATTTACAATAAGTGCATTCGACCAAGAAGATACAAACTAGCAGAAAACAGAATCATATAAGTACATTAGATTAGATTAGAATCTTTAATGACCACACAGCCAGGCTGGTGGAATTCGTGTTCAGTGCAGAGTATTACAGCTTGTTCCATACAATTCAACAGACAATAAACAGACAATAAAAAGTACAACACACAGCACAGGGCAAAGACATACAGTACATCATGACATATATACATAAAGTTCAAGGTGTGGTGGATTGTGATTGTCCATTGGGGTTATTTAGAGTCCATTTAGTGTCCGTATTGCAAATGGGAAAAAGCTGTTTTTGAAGCGGGTGGTTTTGGTGGACAGTGACCTGTAGCGCCTCCCTGAGGGAAGAAGTTGGAAGACATGGTGCGCTGGGTGGGAGGGGTCAGAAATGATTTTCTTTGCCCTCGTGACAGTTTGTTGGTGGTGAAGTGATGGAAGGGGACTGCAGGTGATTTTTGATGCTTTATTGATGATACGTTGAAGTTTATTCTGGGAGAGGTTGTCTGAACTGCTGTACCAGACTGTGATGGATGATGTGAGGATGCTTTGGATGATGGCTGTGTAGAACTGGATTAGGAGATGTTTCCGCACTCTGTATTTCTTGAGCTGCCGCAGAGAGAATAGCCTTTGGTCGGCTTTTTTGTAGATGTGGTCTGTGTTGGTCTTCCATTTGAGGTTATTGCGTATGTGAGTGCCAAGACATTTGAGTGAGTCTTTGGTGAAAATGAGTTTGCCGGACACAGATAGGTGATTTGGGCTGTGGCTTTCGCCTGAAGTCAAGGATTATGTCTTGGGTTTTTGCTGTGTTAAGTAGGAGGTTGTTTTCTGAGCACCAGGTGACTGCTAGATGGATCTGAGTGAGGTATTGTGTTTCATTATTATTTGAGATGAGTCCTGTTATTGTTGCGTCATCTGCATATTTATATATGTTGACTGTGGGGTGGTCAACCTCATCAGGTTTCATAGGGCCAAAACATTTCAAGTGCTACTCAACTAGCTTTAGATAAGCCAGTCCTTTGCTAGTATATAAGTTCTTTGTAAGTAATTGTATTGCTCGAAGTGGAGTCGAAAGAGATGAGTTTTCAGTCTGCGCCGGAAGATGTGTAAGCTTTCTGCTGTCCTGATTTCAATGGGGAGCTCATTTCACAATTTTGGAGCCAGGATAGCAAACCGACGTGTTTTTGCTGATGGGAACTTGGGTCCCCCTTGCAGTGCGGGTGCAGCGAGCCGTTTGGCCGATGCAGAGCGGGTGCACGTGCTGGGGTGTACGGTTTAACCATGTCCCCTGGATGTAGAGAAGGGCCAGATCCATTCACAGCATGGTACGCTAGTACGCCATGTGTTGAAGTGGATTCTAGCAGTTACTGGAGGCCAGTGAAGGACGGGAAGCGGCAGGAGCGCGTGGCTGTTGGGAGAAATTTAGGAAGGTTTGATTGAAGGTACTCAGATTCTTGAGTCCTTGTCTTGGCTTATTCTGGGTTATGTAGCTGCATGAGGTTGGATATTGGCACTATGCATGTGTTTAGGTACGCTCTGAGTTTGTAGGTGTAGTTCGCTTAGTAGTTCTAGTTTCGTTATGGGTGCTTCTTTGACAGAAGTGCTGTGTCGTCTTTTCTTGGTTTTTTTTTTTTTTTTTTTTAGTTGTTTGTGTGTTACGTAATCTTCGTATTGTTGTTTTAATAATAGTGTAGCTGCTTTTGTTTTGTCGCTAGTTTGCTGTGAAGTTTGTTTGTATCTAGTTTGTTATCTGATTCTCTCTCTCTATTTCTGTCAGTTTCTTGTTTTGTGTTTTGGTGTATTTTTTCTCTTGTTGTATAGAATAGAGGGCCAATGTTGATTTAAGGGTCGAGATGGACACTCTTTTCCCGGAAGGAAACCGAGTTCAGTCTTTGTCGAAGGTTGAGTTTGAGGGTGGTGAGCAGGCCATCGCACTGAGAATGTCCGCTAGACAAGCAGAGATGCGTGCGACGACCTGGGTCTTGAGCGGGAAAAGGCAGAGTTAGTTGGGTGTCGTCGAGCAGTGGCATGGTATGAAAAAACGCATTGCAGGGGCTGATTGGAGATCGAGCGAGTTTGTGTACAGAGAGGAAGAGGAGTGGAGCCCAAGGAAAGGGCCCTGAGGACCCCTGGTAGTATGACAAGGTCAAATCGGGAATCCTCTCCAGTTTACCTCTGTAGTGCGGTCTTGAGGTATGAGTGAGGAGGGAAAGTGCAGAGGCCGAAACTCCAAGTCATTGGAGAGTAGCGGAAGGAGGATCTGATGATTCACCGTGTTGAAGGCAGCAGACAGGTCCAGAAAAGGAGAAGACAGGAGAGAGGGTAGGGCTGCTTTAGCAGTGTGCAGTTCCTCAGAGGCAGCAATGAGGAGCGTTTCTGTTGAGTGGGACCTTAAACAGACTGGTCGCGGATCAATGAAGGTTGTTCTGATGGAGATACAGTGAGAGTTGTTTAAGACAGAAAGGTGTTTTGGGACAGCGAACCAAGGAGGAAAGAGACAGGCCTGTAGTTATATAACATTTGGGACCGGTGTAGAGTGAGGTTTCTTTAGGGGAGAGGGTTTACTCTCCTCCTGAGACTGTTGTTTGAAAGCGAAGCGCCGTAAATGTGACCAGAATTAGTATGAAGTGTTGGATGGATGGGTGAGGAAACGGTTAGTATATTATTAGTGAGCAATATTGAAGGAGTTTGATGGTACGGGATAGGGGTCCAGAGGACAGGTGGTATAGTGTGCAGAGGTAATGAGGTAGACTCATCTTGGAGAGAGAGGGATGATATGGAGGTCTAGATGTGTGTGAAAGGGAGGTTCGTGACAGCGGTGAGTAAAGGTGGGAGTCTGGAAAAAGAAGAGCGAATATCTTCAACCTTTTTCAAAGTAGCTTAACGAAGTCGCTGGAAGAAGGGAGGAGGGGAGGGCTCTGGGCAAGGAGTAAACCCTCTCCTAAGAAACCACTCGAGCACGATCCATGTATAAACTACAGGCCGTCT
>NW_011369951.1:5890294-5893098 GCF_000735185.1 Notothenia coriiceps
AAAAACTCTGACAGGGACTCCGCAGTCGGCTAAGCATGAACATTAAAGAGAGTGCAGATATCGGTTAGTCGAGCCAGACTGGCGACGCGTGATCGAGAGTCTGTCGGTTAGTGTATACACTCGCGGCGCGCGAGGGGGTGGCGTCCCCCATACTCAAATCACGCATACCTTGAACGGTATAATCGCGTAAAACGCGAGCAGGCATGCTCACGAAAGCAGCGGACTAGGAACAACCTAACTTTCGGTTCTGCAATTCTCTGTTCCTTGCCCTCAATACCAAGGCGCTCGCAGTGGCCACTAACAGTCTCCGACGACACAGAGGCAGTCCTGAACAAAAGCTCTCTACCACACACAGCGTCTACTCCCGACTACGAGCAGGGAAAGCGCAAGGCCACACAGTCCCAGGACATATTGATTGCGCAAAAGTAGACAAGCGGGGCGCAATCACGACCGCTACTAGCTCCGTCTTAGGTCGAAGGACTCCGGCGGAAACCCGATATCCCGTCCGTCGTGGCTAGTTTGGTGATTAGAGCATCTCCCTTTTATATCAGCCTGTGGGGCTCTATATCCATCGTGTCAGATCCTCCGCAACGCGGGAGGGGCACATGTCAAGGTGGACGGAGCAATAGCCCCTCCAAATGTCTGTGCACGTCCCTGGTTTGCAGGTTCAGGGGATTTAAACGGAAAACAAATATGTGTGGATCAAAAATACATATGTAAAACTTTTTTTTGTGTTTGGATTTTATTTACATGTATATGAAACGGAACACATTTGTGTGTGCATTGAAAAACACAAGTGTGGATCCGGAAATACAAGTCTGAGTCCTTTTGCGGATCATGAAATAAAAGTGTGAATCCTTCTGTGTGCATGTGTGTATTATGAGACTGTTCTGAGCCCATAGATTTAAAGGCTATTTTTAATGGTAGGCTACTCCTGGGCACTGTAGTACGGTGAGATTACATAAAAGTACTAACAAATAATGTACATGGAATTAGTTTTGGTGACATCACAGCTAAAGTAGTAGCATGTCTGGTTTAAAGGCTGAGCGATATTTAGAGCCCGAGCACAGAGCGCTAGGACCCAACGGCGTCCTAGCACGAAGTGCAAGGAACCTATTGTTATTGGTGGAGTTATTATTTTTCTGCTGGCGTTTCCTGTTTTTGAGGCCCTTAGGACGCTTCAAAAGTTGTATAATTTTGCACGGACGCCAGGACTGGTGAAAACTACAATATTCTGGAGTCAATGGGTTAAATATTCCAACCTGCTCACTAGCGCCACCTATCAAAAGCCCATTTCAGAATAAATGTACAAAGTCGCACCGTAACTCCAAATGACCTGAAATTTTGCAAACATATCCGGGTGGACCTGCTCTACAAATAATCCTCTTGGAACCCTAAGCTCCGCCTACATTTTTTTTAATTTAAATTAGCATAATGTTTAAAACAGTTAAATATTCACTTAAATTTAAATTTTCAGTTTTTCAACACCAAACTTCGTATACAGCATCGGTGGAGGGTCAGACACATTACCGTAGAAAATGGGCATGTTAGGACGATAAATACTGCCGCCGTCAATCAAAACGTACTCGCAAAAAGGCGGAGCTTAGAAAGAAATGCTCATAACTCATCAACAATGTATCCAAACATCACAGATTTTGGTAAATAGGTTCAGTCTGTCTTGGGGAATAGGCACATCAAAGCATTGTCATTTTGGACTATAGGGGGCGCCAAAAACACCACCAATTTATAACTCAAGAGCGGATGGACAAATATATATATATTTTTTTACACATACACGTCACATTTTTCACTCAGATTTAAAGTGTCGCAACAAATTCATAATGTGGGCGTGGCCTATACATTTTTTTTAAATTACGATAGTATAAAATCAGCTTCAGACGCAAAACTTGGGACACACGTCAGAGCCCATGACCTTTTCGAGAATGTACAAAAAAAACGTAATTTTTCAAAAAGACTGCTCACTAGCGCCCCTATTGTGTGGTAGTCATATATAGTTTCTCAGAACTTCACGAATTTTGGCACAGACATTCCTCACGGAATTGCGGACATATTTGTAAATAGATTCCATTAGCCCCGCCCCCCAGGAAGTCGGCCATTTTGAAAAATGTGCGTTTTTCATGCATTTTAGGCCCATTCTTGCAAACTGCTCCTAGGGGAATGATCGGAAAAATTCCAATCCAGCACAAGTTTAGCCCCTATCCAATATCATGCTAAATTGCGAAGACAATTTTTGATAGCTCAATCGTGGAGGTCGTAAGCTAACAGCGAATACACAATTTTTGACGATTTACATGTCGCAAATTACTCCAAAACTACTCGCATATAGTTTTTCCCATATTCACGAAACGCTGTGTGCACATTGCTATTATGATTGCGGACATATTTCAAATTTGCTTTTATTAGCCCCGCCCTCCCAGAAAGTCGGCCATTTTACAAAATGTGCGTTTTTCATGCATTTTAAGGACATTTCTGCAAACTCCTCATAGGGGAATGATCGGAAAAATTCCAATCCAGGACAAGTTCAGCGCATATCCAATGTCATGCTACATTGAGAAGGAATAGTCCTTCGCTCAAACGGGGAGCTCGTAGGCTAACGGAGAATGTACCATTTTTACCAATTATATGTCAGATAACCTACTGAGGCCTGCCTGTCTGCCTGGCACACACACACACACACACACACACACACACACACACACACACACACACACACACACACACACACACACACACACACACACACACACACACACACACACACGCTACTACGTACGTACGTACCA
>NW_011369951.1:5893143-5900511 GCF_000735185.1 Notothenia coriiceps
AGATAGTTTGGACCTATATCGAAGAAAGAAAGTGTCGTCGTAACTAGTCAAGTCAAAACACGTCGTAACCTAGTTTTGTTTTATTTCGAATAGTCATGAGCAATCGACAATGACGATGTTAATCTGTGACGCGGTGAGACAACGGTCTAACTCTCTCTTATTCGTTTGGTCCAGATACTTTTGTTCGGGTTTCTTCGTTGTGTATGTACTACAAGACATTAAACTTTGGTTTTGATTCCGGAGTCCTACTGAAATTCTGAACTTGTACCAGTAAAAACAAAACATGTAACTTATGTTTTAAAATTTTTTCATAAAATTTTCTTTTTTCTTTTTATAGGGCTAGGGGCTAAAAAAAAGAGGCCTAAGGTTAGAAACTTTTAGTGCACTAGCCGAGGCTAGGGGCTAGTGCACTACCTAGCCCTAGTAGAGATAGAAAAATGATGACACTTTTCCATCATTATGGTTACAAAGTATATAAGTTTATACGCTGTGTGGGCTGCGTCGACTTTATACTCGCGCGACGATCCTCGGACGGTCTGATTTTTTTACCTTGAGTAATACGTCTTATAAAAACTACTTATAATACACCTAGAACAATAATGAAAACAAATGTGACGCCATATAGGATCAAGAAAGTATAGACCTACTACTATGCGACTATTTGTAAAAACTGGCAACAGTCCGGAGTAGTACAGCGGAACTCATTGTTGTAAGTACGCGATGAACAGATCTGGCTTTGAGTATGATCCGAGTTCCTATTACAGAACACGCTGTGACCTTTGTTTAATCGTCGCGTGTATGAAAGTTTTAAGGTGCGCGAAGGCGCGAGTCGTAATTACGACGCGGCACGGAGTGGTGGAGACGCATACCTGGTAGGATCCTTTGTGACTATGGTGTACGTCTTTGTTATACAGGTTCTGGGATTTGTCGTTGTCCATGCTTTTGGATATTAATATTATAGAACGTAATATGTCTTCCGGCATACACTTTACTTTATCTCAATGAAATTACTGAGAAATTTGACAACGACATATAGATTAAAAGTATAGTTTACTCTGCGGTATTTGTAAAGGATATCAGTCCTGTTCTGGTACGTGTAACACACAAAGACACGACGTTTGTATACTTACCACACATTCGTACAAAAATAGATTGAAAGATCAGCCCAGAATGAAGGACAGTGAACACGTCGGTGGGTGTGTTGGAAAAATAAAATAAAATCGTCGTAGTCTCACGACACCACACACACACACACACAACACCACACACACACACACACAACACACACACACACACACACACACAACACACACACACCAACACACACACACACACACACACACACACCACACACACAAGAGAGAGACGACGACGAGACAGTTATCCTAACGTCTCCAATAAAGTATTTCCCGGTAAGAGGACGGAGTCTGGGTTAGTAGGGGAGGTCGTTTAGAGTAAATGTGGTCTGGGGCCCCTCTGACGTCCGGCAAAAGACGACGATTGAGACATTGAGAGTTTATATATGAGAGATGAGATAGTGAGATTTTTATTTGTTTTTCCTTTTTTCTGTATAGTCGTCCTAGAAGTGTAAATTCTTCCCTTCATAGTCTACTTACCGTTTAGCAGAACTGTTTATTTAAGGGTATACTTATTAATCAGTTTTGGTAATATTAAAAAATGCCACTTACTACGATAATTAGGGGAAATGTGAGGGGGTGGTCGTCACATTTGTACTTGATGTAAAGCGGGTCACGTACTGAGTTCATAATACTGTTAAAACGTAATGAGGCTCTCCATCTTAGAAGTAGTAAAGTGGGAGAGTACACACAATACGTTTAGGTCTCGTCCGCCACTAAATTTCCTGTGTGTGTACGAGAGGAAGTCTACACTTAATGGTATACCAAAGACTCGACACCTCGTCTCTCCGTCCCAGTGCCGAACAACACACACCATCACACACACACACTATTACACACAACCACTATTACACACACACACTATTACACACACAGCAGATGGGGAGACTTTCGTCGTGTCTCTCTCCTCTGACAAACGTAGTACGAGGGTCAGGTCTGAATAGGAGACAACACTGCCTGGCTCGCAAAAAAACCTCACACAAAGACATAGAGACAAACGTGGTAAGAGAGGATTTCAGAGACGACACCGTTGACTCGATTTATGTTGGGCACACACACACCACACACACACACACACACAACCACACACACACACACACACACACACACACACACACACACCACACCACACACAACACACCACACCACACAACCACACACACACACTACACACACACACACACACACACACACACACACAACACACACACACACCACACACACCACACTCACACACACACACACACACACACCACACACACACACACACACACACACACCACAACACACACACACACACACACACACAACACAACACACACACACACACACACACACCTCCCCTTACTTGTCTCTCCACTTTGTCCTTCCTACAATCACAGAACGAGTTACCAGTCTGTGCTCTCAGGTCTGAGACCGTAAAATCTATGTCTTGTAAACTCAAGGTCTATAATCTTTCCTGAAGGCGAGACCTGACCTTAACGATCAAATTACTAAGACCTAAAAAAAAAAATAAAAACATACATCTGTAGACCTTTAGGAAAGCGGAGCTTATATTTTTGGTGTCGGAGTACAACTAAAAATCTTTTCATTTTGTTACAGAAAGTAGGTGAACGACGTCTGACTTCGGAGGCGGTCTAGGCGTCGAGACTCTGTACCTTCGTGAAATCCAAAGTACCCCTAGTTTGGAGACACACACACACACACACAACACATACACAATACACACACACACACACACACACACACACACACACACACACACACACACACACACACAAACACACACTTGGTCACGCACGCACAGGAACCGAAGTCTGTGTACATTTTGAAAAAAGGCTTGTAAAATTAACTATAAATTAAAAAAATAACCTTAAGGGACAACTTGAATGCTTTTTTTTCTCTTAATGCATTGCATAAAGATCGGATCGGGAAAAATCGGTATCGGCAAATTGTCAAAATCAAATGATCGGAATCGGATCGGGAGCAAAAAAAGGTGATCGGGACATCCCTAGTAAAAAATCTACTTCCACTACTGGTTCCAGCAGACATTATTTACTTGGATGAGTTTTCAGAAAGTAACTAATAGGACTGACAATTCTGTTCAGATGTCTGAAACAATACAAATGTTTAACATGGCTCGTTCTAGCCCGCGGTGGAAAGTACTTTTACTTAAGTAACATTTTGAGCTACTTGAGTATTTCCATTATATGCTACTTTTCCCTCTTGTCTACTACTTTGTGTAAGAAATTCCTTTTACCCCACTACAATGATTTGAAACCTTAGTTATTAGTTACTTCAACTTGCAACTTCGTATCATTATGGATATGAAATAATTAAGACAAAAATTATTAAAGTCATGTATTATTCCAATAATGGCCATTCTGCATTTATTTTAGTTATGGTACTTTAAGTATATTTTGATGCTTGTACTTTTACTTGAGTGTGATTTTTGAATGCATGACTTTTACTTGTAACATATTATTTCTACATTGTGGTATAACTACTTTTACATAAGTAAAACATCTACTCTCACTACTGGTTCCAGCTTGTCTTATAATCATTCGTTTTGATTTTGTTATACCGTGCAATGACTCCGAAAATTGACCACCTTCTAAAGCCATCAACTTGCCTCTACTCGTATAAGATGACTTGAATCTAGGATAATAACAGTTCTCAAACCCCCTCTCCTGTCATAGATCCCTTTGTGTGTTTCAGTGTTATTTCTAAAAGAAATCAAACCCCTGACCCTTTTGGAAAGCTCACAGACCAAGAGTTGTGGGACTTGCCTTTGGACATTTCCATCCTCCATGTTGTCTTTGCACTTTCTTTCAGAATCGGTTAGTGTGGCTACGTATAAGGAACCCCACATTTCCTCCGCTGGTGTTTGAAATGTGTTCGTAATTGCGGTCTCCAGAGAAAGCATCAGATGTAGCTGGAGGCCCCGTGTTATTTTTCTGAGGATTCGTTTTCATGAGATGGCCGGGGTCAAACGTTTTCACACACACCTCTGTGGATATTAAAGCATTCCTCGGGGAAGTGAAATCCATTCTCACAAACCCCAAAATGCCCCCTGCACCATCTCACAGCAGTTTAATGAAGAAATTGTTCTGGGCTTAACTACTTTTCCAAAGAGGGCGAAAACCATCTCGTTGTACAAGCCCTCCTTAAATGGGTTTATATCTTCGTCAGCGACATCGTTCGACTTTAACAGCATCCGTAATAACGGCTATCTGTCAGTGTAAGTGCATCACTGACAGCTAAAATCAGTGTTGCCGCCAAAAAAGCTCTTTGTCTGGGATGTCCTCCCCAGACATCAGGGTTCACTTCCTGTTCCCAAGACATCCAGAAACACTGACTTGAGTTTTGACACAGATTTGTTTTGACTTTTTCCGTTGAACAAGCTTAGTGTCAAAGCCACTACTGTGATTTGTGGATACGGCTGCACAATTAATCGAAATTCACACAATAAATCATAATATGGACTCGTGCAATATTCATATCGCAAGAAGTACAATGTTTTTAAAGACTAAATATGTTAAAATACCAATTCTGCAGATATATCCTGGCCTACAAATCGTATTCTAGCACGCCCGGTTTCAGAACGAAATGACTCGGGGTGCATTTGAGATTAGAGAGGGTGCAGTGGTAAAGTGCTATTTTTATAAGTGGGGAGTGGACCTAACACCCTCTAGGGGGGTCCTCACCTCCTCTAAGGGGGTCCGGGGGCAAGGTTTTTAAATATTGAAGTTAAAAGCACGAAGACGGCTGCGGCTGCTCCGCCTCTGTGGGTGAGGCGGGCAAAGCCGGCGAGTCGGGCGGGAGGACTGTCCACGACAGTGGCCGCGGGTAACGTAATGTCCCTATGATCTCATGATCTGTTATTACCTGCAGTAGATCAGTGTTACTGCTGGCGATAAGGGCTGGTTGTTTTAACCATTTTCTGATGTCCATCATTGACTGCTGTGTAAGCACCTTGCAGATGATGAACGTGCAGCGGCACAGGTCACGCGCACCTGACATAATAACGTTACTTACCGTTTGAATTGATCAAATAAAAGCCGCAATGTTATTTAACCACAATTACAATTTATTTTATTTCAACTATATTCTTCTTCTTCTTCTTCTTCTTCTTATTATTATTATTAGGGCCCGAGCACGGAGCGCTAGGACCCGACGGCGTCCTAGCACGAAGTGCGAGGAACCTATTGTTATTGGTGGTATTATTATTATAGTGCTGGCTTTTCCTCTTTTTGAGGTCTTTAGGATGCTTCAAAAGTTGTATAATTTTGCAGGATGAAAAATTCAATATTCTGGAGTCAATGGGTTAAATATTCCAACCTGCTCACTAGCGCCACCTATCAAAATCCCATTTCGGAATACATTTACAAAGTTGCACCGTAACTCCGAATGACCTGAAATTTTGCACACATATCCGGGTGGACCTGCTCTACAAATAATCTTCTTGGAACCCTAAGCTCCGCCTACATTTTTATTTATTTGAATTAGCATAATGTTCAAAACAGTTAAATATTCACTTAAATTTCAATTTTCAGTTTTTCAACACCAAACTTCGTATACAGTATATTTAACTGTTTTGAACATTATGCTAATTCAAATAAATAAAAATGTAGNAGAGAGAGAGAGAGAGAGAGAGATTCTCCGTTAGCCTACGAGCTCCCCGTTTGAGCGAAGGACTATTCCTTCTCAATGTAGAATGACATTGGATATGCGCTGAAGTTGTCCTGGATTGGAATTTTTCCGATCATTCCCCTATGAGGAGTTCGCAGAAATGTCCTTAAAATGCATGAGAAACGCACATTTTGTAAAATGGCCCACTTTCTGGAGGGCGGGGCTAATAAAAGCTCATTTGAAATGTGTCCGCAATCATAACAGCAATGTGCATACAGCGTTTCGTGAATATCGGAAAAACTATATGCGAGTAGTTTGGAGTAATTTGCGACATGTAAATCGTCTAAGATGGTGTATTCGCTGTTAGCTTACGACCTCCACTATTGAGCTATCAAAAATGTTCTTCTCAATTTAGCATCATATTGGATAGGGGCTGAAGATGTCCTGGATTGGAATTTTTCCGACCATTCCCCTAGGAGGAGTTTGCAAGAATGTGCTTAAAATGGCTTAAAAACGGCCGACTTCCTGGGGGGCGGGGCTAATGGAATCTATTTACAAATAGGTCCGCAAGAAGTTCTGAGAAACTATGTGAATACCACACAATAGGGGGCGCTAGTGAGCAGTTTTTTTTAAAATTACGTTTTTTTTACATTCTCGAAAAGGTCGAGGGCTGTGACGTGTGTCCCAAGTTTTGCGTCCGAAGCTCATTTTATGCTATCGCAATTTAAAAAAAATTATAGGCCACGCCCAAATTCTGCATTTGTTGCGACACTTTTAATCTCAGTTCGTAGTCACCCCCAGAGTATGTGTAAAAAATAAAAACAAAAACATTCGTCCATCCGTTCTTGAGTTATAAATTGGTGGTGTTTTTTGCACCCCCTATCGTCCAAAATGAAAATACTTTGTTGTGCCTATTCCCCAAGACAGACTGAACCTATCCACCAAAATCTGTGATGTTTGGATACATTGTGGATGAGTTATGAGCATTTCTTTCTCAGCCCCGCCTTTTTGCGCGTACGTTTTGATTGAAGGCGGCAATATTTATCGTCCTAACATGCTCATTTTCTACGGTAATATGTCTGACCCTCCACCGATACTGTATACGAAGTTTGGTGTTGAAAAACTGAAAATTGAAATTTAAGTGAATATTTAACTGTTTTGAACATTATGCTAATTTAGAAGAACAAAAATGTAGGCGGAGCTTAGGGTTCCAAGAAGATTATTTGTAGATCAGGTCCACCCGGATATGTGTGCAAAATTTCAGGTCATTCGGAGTTACGGTGCGACTTTGTAAATGTATTCCGAAATGGGATTTTGATAGGTGGCGCTAGTGAGCAGGTTGGAATATTTTAACCCATTGACTCCAGAATGTTGCAATTTTTACCTGTCCTGGCGTCCGTGCAAAATTATACAACTTTGTCAGCATCCTAAATGCCCAAAAACAGGAAAGATGGTAGAACTAAAAATAATAATAATTAAAACTGCGGTCACAGATGTGCGCAGTGATGAGCGGGCCCTCGCGTCCGTGCGCCTGTCGGGGAGGGCGGCCGGTCGTCCCGGCGTCAAGCAGACGCGCGCGAGTCCTCCGAAATGAGCCGTT
>NW_011369951.1:5900551-5915720 GCF_000735185.1 Notothenia coriiceps
TTGGAAAAATTCCAATCCACGACAAGTTAAGCGCATATCCAATGTCATGCTACATTGAGATAAAATAGTCCTTCGCTCAAACGGGGAGCTCGTAGGCTAACGGAGAATGTACATTTTTTTACCAATTATATGTCAGATAAGCTACTGAGACCTGCCTGTCTGCCTGGCACATCAACTCTCTCACACACACACACACACACACACACACACACACACACACACACACACACACACACACACACACACACACACACACACGCACACACACCTACTGTTAGTCCAACAACGCCCTTTGTTGGCGTCATATTCATTACAACAGACACCTATACACTCCCTAACCCTAAACCTAACCCTACTGTTTATTTCTAGATATCTCCTAAAGCCTACAAATAAAGTGTGACATGTAGGCCTGTTACATATATTATTGAGCGATATATATTATACACACCGGGGGCGGACTGGGGGGGGGAAAGTGGCCCGGGGATCAATTCAAAGACAGGCCCACTTAATGTATCGGCCGGCCAGCGACGAAAGTATGTTGCTTAACAAAAAACCCTACGCATTTAATGTTATTTTGGACCTTTATTCATATAGTAATCACATTACCCGAGCCCTTGAGTTGCCTAGAGCAAAATAGTTACAGCATATATTTATTGATTTGAATGTTAACAGATCATTGATGCAATAACATTTGGACCCAATTTGCCTGACTTGACGCATGGAATAAAACATGGGCGTAGGAAGCATCCTCAATGGTGAGACAATTTAACAGGGGGTGTGGGCAGGTGGTGGACCTCACCTTCTCTCATGCTCCCCCGGGAAGATTTATTTTTTAAATGTTGAAGTTAAATGCATCAATCTGGTGCACTTTGAGAGCAAAATTAGGGACTAAATCTATGGATAAATCTCTCCACACCCATATGAAACAGAACTGTAAACAGATTTACTTTTTCTTTCAACATTTATTTGAACAGCAAGTGGAGGCAATAGTGACTGCACCCAAAACAATAAACCTGCTAGCTAACTAGCCTAAACTCAGTAACAGAATGTTGGCAACACGTTCTTTTCAACATGCCGCGACCTCTGAGTCAGACCCCACTTCCCACTTTTCTATCCTACGGGTACAGCCACTCCCCCTCAATAGATAGAACATAGGTAGCCTATCAAAACGGCCCAGCCCAGCCCAGTTGGGTGTGGGCCACACCCCTCCAGGGAGTGGCCGGAACACTTACAAATGTGGGCCGGTAGGATTTATGCAAAAAAATATAATTCTTTTTTTTCCAAAAAATATTTTTGTTTTTGTTGGCCCTCCGGCCCACGCACAGCACCGGCCAACCGGGAAAACTCCCGGTATTCCCAATGGCCATCCGCCCCTGATAAACACTGTTCTGCTTTCTTCACTGACCTCAGCAGCTGTTCTCACTGTAAACATCGCCTCACAATGAAAGCAGTTGTATTAAAAAATAGCCTAACATCCAGGGGAGATTAGTGAGTAAACAAACGGTAAAGGGCAGAAACTCTGATGCACATTTGATCATCTCAAATAACTTATAATCACAACGGGAACAGTTTGCAGAGCTGTGCTTCGTTGACATAAGTCCAGCCATGCGTCACGCCTCTTTTGAACATCACTGTTGGCTGAAATCGACTCCGGAGAATACATCAGTGTACCCTCAGCTCCTCCAGAGAGACTCCTCTCTCCTCTACATCTTTGTACCCTCGGTTATAGCTCCTCCAGAGAGACTCCTCTCTCCTTTCTCCTCTAAATCAGTGTATCCTCGGTTACGGCTCCCCAGACACACCTCCTCTCTCCTTTCTCCTCTAAATCAGTGTATCCTCGGTTACGGCTCCTCCAGACAGCCTCCTCGATAATCGATCCTCGACGAGCCATTAGAGAAATTTGTTTTCCTTCGAGACGGCGTGCCGATCCGTTTCCGGGTCGCTGCCGGAGGACCTGGGAGTCTGGGATGCGAAAATTATAGAAAAGAGAAACGACTAATTTCCCAGGACTCGCGGGCGTCTGCTTGACGCCGGGACGACCGGCTGCCCTCCCCGACAGGCGCACGGACGCGAGGGCCCGCTCATCACTGCGCGCACATCTGCGACCACAGTTTTAATTAGTAATGTTTTGATGATAACATTTAAATGTGTCTTGTCAGATATTCCTGAGTGGAACTTCGATGGCTCCAGCACATACCAGGCGGAGGGCTCCAACAGTGACATGTACCTCGTCCCAGTGCGCATGTTCAGGGATCCTTTCAACCAAGACCCCAACAAGCTGGTCCTCTGTGAGGTGCTCAAATACAACCGCTTACCTGCAGGTACATACTAACATGTTGTCAATGTATTATTATCCTGTTCAGTAAATCAGGACAAACAAGTTGTACCACTTACCTCTGTTGTGTCATGTCTAGAAACTAACCATCGGATGAACTGCAACAAAGTGATGGAGGAGGTTAAAGAGCACGTCATTTGGTTCGGCATGGAGCAGGAGTACACGCTGTTGGGAATAGATGGACATCCCTATAGCTGGCCCACAAATGGATTCCCAGGACCCCAAGGTACATCACCTGTCATTATTTTCTATTCCTTTTCCGTTCATTTATGTGGAAGAAATATCGAGAAAAATACAGTACTCTGTAATAAGCATTCTTTATAAAGTGTTTTTAAGTTGATAACTAATGATTATTTACTTAATGGTTCATCAATATTCAAAAACATTTAAGGAACATGTGAAAAAAACCACAAAATCTGCAGCTGTTTAAATAGCTGCAGGGAAGAAAAAAGGAAAGTTAGCTTTCACACAGTGGGCGGGGCTTAGGGTTTGCTTGACTGATGTCAACATGCTGTCAAACTGTCTCATTTACGCTGAACAGTATGACAAAATATGTTTCAGAAAGTTCACATCCTCGGCTGTGATTTGTTGTTTTTCTTTAATGTATTCAAGTGAAATCTTTCAAATGCCATTAGAAACACTGGTTGGAGAAACTGGTTTGTTTTCACAGATTATGTGTCTCATGGTTATAGGGTTAAGGTTAGGGTTAGGGGCAGGATGAAGGGGCCCTTTTAAAGCAAATATGACAACAACTATTAAAGTTGCAAAGTTGCTATTCCCTAACAATGTTGCTACAAAAATAAAGTTGTTTTAGGATTGACAATTAATGAAAAATGGTTATGTTTTTTTTGTACAGGTTTATATTCGTTTTTGTCTTAACAAGCTTCCAATTATGTCACCCAATTGAAGGACCCTACTACTGTGGAGTGGGGGCAGACAAAGCCTTTGGACGGGACATTGTGGAGTGCCACTACAAGGCCTGCCTCTATGCTGGGGTCAATATCTACGGCAGCAATGCTGAAGTCATGCCATCTCAGGTAAATGTCATACTAAAATGATGCCTTAACTTGAATTATTGTTCCTTGTCCTTTTTGTTTAACACACCAATTTCCTAATTAATCTAATTCTCTGCTTACTTCAGTGGGAGTACCAGGTGGGACCCTGTGAAGGAATTGAGATGGGCGACCAACTGTGGGTTTCACGCTTCCTGCTGCATCGTGTGTGTGAAGATTTTGGGGTTGTTGCAACACTGGACCCCAAACCAATGACGGGCAACTGGAATGGCGCTGGTTGTCACACCAATGTCAGCACCAAGCTGATGAGGGAAGAAGGAGGACTGGAGTGAGTAAACACGCCCTTTAATACTCTAAATTACAGTTTATAATGAACTTATTCACTATAAAACAACGTGTCTAAAATTGTCTCATGAATTGAACCTTACTCATATTGAAGTATTTTGTCTTCTCAAAGTAGAAATGTTAAGTGAAACAATAGATTTCCACCAAATGTATGTTTTCTGTGTCACTAAATGTTTAAGGATAGAACATTCATTCAAGAAAAACTTCTTTAAAAAATATGACTAACAATTATTTTAAAAGAAAAAAAACGTACTTATTTGGTAGGCTATGAGTTTTTGTATAAGTCTCCATTACTGTATTTAGTTCAATCTTATTGCTCTCATTAGCATTTACTGGACAGAACGGGCAACTAATTGCATGTAAAAACAATTCTAAAACCCTCTTTACTCTACCTATTCACCAACAAAGGGAAGACAGAGAAAGATACCTGGGGCCTCATGTATAACGCCGTGCGTAGGATTGACGTGGGAAGGTTGCTTACGTAGTAGAAATCCGAAAAATAGGTCCATACATTTTTCGCCACTTTCCGATTCACCAAACATTGCGCACCGGCGAGGAAAGTGCGTATGGCACTTCCTACGCCGGTTTCCCTTTATAAATCACAACCGACTCGAAACGCGGTGCAGCTTTTGCGGTCTTCACGTAACGCCCATGTTTGCCTATAAACAGTGCTTGAATTGGGCCGGTACTCACCGGTACGCAGTACCGGCACTTCTGATTTTTACCCATGTGGTACCGGCACTTCTTACTGAGTACCGGCAGCCTACTCAGCCGCCGGCAATATACGTATATATTGTAAACGCAACGCAGCGCAAATGTGGGTCTGACTCTGCCTCACAGAGGGTGACTGGCTGTCTACATGACGTGGCCTGCCGACATTGCCACTTTCATACAGATCATACTAATGCCCTCGATTGGTCTCTGTGTGTCATTCAAGCTCGGGAGGGTGTGTGTTGGTGTATGTGTGGCGCGAGCGAGCGAGAAAGCGGGCGCACCGGTTACGTGTATTGTTGTTAGCATCTGGTGCTAGCTAGCTGCGCTAACGGATATAAGAAGCTGTTTCAACAACAAGGTGGAGGGAAAGTCCTTTGCTGTCAGACTGAGAGGCTGATAACTACAGCTCTGGTGAGGTAAATTACTCTCTGAGTCTTTAGATAGTTAACTTAGTTTAAGTTATCTCAGTGGGTCTCAAACGGTTCGGTCACCATTTATGTAAACACATATTTCCATTTGAGGGGGTAGTGATTAGTAAAATATGCATGAATAATACAAACAAAATGTTAACTAGGTGAAAAAAGGTAAGATAAACTTGTTGAGAGGTAAAACTAGTCTTTGCTGTTGCCTCAAAGAGGAGCAGGGGGGAGAGGAGGGAGACAGGAGAGGCCGATTCAGGAGCCCAGACACACTCACAACTATAAATGAACCAAAAACAAATAAATAAACAAGTTTCAATGTTTTTTCATATTGGATATTGTATGTTATTGGTTATGGCCATGTACTTATGATTTTATGATTATTTAAATGTATACATTGTTGTTTCATATGGGTGTAGTCTCTTAATTTCCCCCTCAAAATGCACCAGATTGATGCATTTAAGTCCAACATTTAAAAAAAAATCTTACCGGGGGAGCATGCCCCCGGACCCCCCTATAGGATTTGAGGCCCGGCCCCACTGTTCCCAAATAGANTCGTTGATCAGCAGGATAATGTCGCGCAATATATAGATCATACAGTGACCGCGGTTGGATCATGTACTGCTACACATGTGCGAATCATGTGGTTATTACTTGGTCTTAGCCACTTGCATGCGGGAGGAGTGTTAAAAAGGAGGCGCTAAATAGACATCATTTCAACGACGTCGCACAGTATGGACTATATGGTCCTATTGAGTGTTGGCCACTAATTTTTCACATCCATCGGGATAAATTGCCGTTATTATGCTCTAATCCTTGACGATTTGCCATTCGACTGTCATCGGCCGTTGAAACTTACTACTCGTGCTGATACTGTCCCTGTCATCCTATCAAATGGCCGATAGGAACTCATGTCTGATCCATGGTCTTTTCTTTTTTGTTTATTCTTTAGTGGGCTCAGGTAGTAGCGAATATAATATATTATGGAAGAGTACAGAGTCTTAGTAGGCAGCAGAACAACGGATATGCCCCTGATCTCCCCGGGTCTGGTGTACTGAGCGTGCGTGTCCTGAGCATAGGATCGGAATGGCGCGCGCGTTGGCACGGTGACCCCTCTTAGGTACTGACACCTTCTGCAAATCTCTGACAGATGCACAAGCGCACACCAGAAGAGACACACGACAGAGTAGACACAGACTACCGCGAACCACGATGAGCGACAAGGATATAGACTACGGCACATGATGGACTAACCGGAGTCCCGACGCAACGATTGAGCGCAAGGATAAGACTACGCAGATGCATGACAAGGCACGTACAGCCCAACCGGAGCGACGTCGCAGTAGGAGACCATTATCCAGAAAGTCCTCATGCACGCATGAGCGACAAGTCTCAATACACGAATGGACATGAGCGCTCATGATAAAGTACCGTGGCCTTGAATGTACGGCACAGACGGACAAGTCAATGGCACGAGACGACAGAGAAGCATGTCGCAGACTTCATACGTGGCACGATGAGCTGGCCGGCTACAGAGTAAACAGGACTTACGGCACGGAGGTAGACAAGGACAAGCCAGACGGCAGACTCTTGTCCGCACAAGACTTCATAGAGCCGATCAAGGGACGCAGAAGAGCTTACGGACCACCATTGTATGCCTACATCCGACAGCTCAGGCCCAACGACGAGCAGTCCTGAGCAGGATAAGACCCGTCACGCACGACCCCGCAGCGAGCAGTTCCATGCACAATGAGCATCAAGGAACCAGTACTCCGAACGGGCAACTATGAGCGACAAGTTTCACTGGCACCACAGCAGCAGACCCCAACAAAGGTATAAGATACTCTCGTCACACACACCACACACAGCCCACCGATCACACAACTTATACGCGCACATGACCGACCACAACACAAGTCACACACCACACACACATCACACAACACACACCACAACACTGCCGCACACACACACCACCCACCACCAAGCACCACGACCCACACACACACACACTCGACGCCCACACGCACTCTGATGCTGCTAATAATAAACTAAAAAGGTGTGGTGGCTGCAACAGGCCAGGAAAGTCAGACCTCGACTAGAATGTAGATAAAAACTATCCACACACCATTCATCATGTTGCCACCGCAGCACCAACATCCTGCCGCTTCTCTCTCATTCCTTCAGAATTCAGCTTCTTTCTTATTCAATGAACAACACAACAGCAAGACTACATTTGAGAGCAGCGTCTCATTATCATCTTCACACGGCTTCAGTACCATCCCACAAGTGACACCACATCATAGGTTTTCCCCTGTTGCTGGTTTTGATCTTGACAGGATTCTGCTGGTAGCTTGTGTCCACACTGGAGAGGTGAAGAGGACAGTGCAGTGTAAACTAGAGGAATAATACCTCTGCTTCCTTGAAGACATTATGTTACTTGGATGAGTTTTCAGAAAGTAACTAATGCTGACTGGTCAGATTCTGAACAATACAAATGTTTCATGGTCTCATTGAATTAATGGATATGAAAGAATCTAGGATATACAGCAAGTTAGAGAAAGTAATTAAAGTAAACTTATTATTCCCAATAATGGCCATTCTGCTAATGAGTTATTTAGTTATGGCCAGCTTACTTATTTTGATGGTTAGGTTTGTACATTTAACTTATTTTCTACATTGTGGTCAATACTACTTTGTGACAGTAGTAAAAAAAATAGAGAAGTTCCCGATCCGATTCACGTGATCGGGGATGCGGAGCCGATCACGTGATTTCAAAAGAATCGGAATCTGGAAAAAAAAAAAATCGGGGATCGGGATTTTTTTTTTTTTTTTTAAATACTTGTTTTACAACTTTATGTATTCAATGTTACTAAAAACAAAAATGACCATCTTTCAAGTCTTAAAGTCATCGCTGCAGGCCTTCAAGATTTTTGGTTTCAAATCTACATCAACATCATAGTATGTGGTCTGCTCTTTGGGGCCTGTTTTCAAGACCCTGGTTGCTTATTTCTCTCAATCTGGCAACAGAGTGGGGGGGGGGCAGGGCGCAGTGTCCTAATTAGTAGCAGTAAGCTACGGAGTCTGATAAGCTTTATTTGTTTTGATCCAATGCTGCACAACTGAACTGACTCCAATGCGCTGGAAGGAAAGAAGCGATATCCATGTTGGATGAATATCCAATTTAAATAAAAAACATAACCTAAGGGACAACTTGAAAAAATGACTTTTTCTTTTTTTTCTCTTAATGCATTGCATAACGATCCGGACGGGGAAAAATCGGCTCATGGACAAATTCGGTCACAATCAAATGCATCGGCATCGGATCGGGAGCAATAAAAAAGCGTGAATCCGGACATCCTAGTTAAAAAATACTACGTTCACACTACTGGTCCAGCAGACATTAATTTACTTTGGATGAGTTTTACAGAACAAAGTTAAAGCAACTAGGACCTGGACCATTCCTGTCAGATGTCTGAAACAATTACAAATGTTTAACATGGCTCCGTTCTAGCCGCGGGGGTGGAAAGTACTTTACACTTAAGTAACTTCTTGCAGCTACTCTGGTCATTCCATTATATGACACTTTTCCCTCTTCGTTAGCTTACCCCTTGGTAAGAAATTCTTTTACCGCTCTACAATGATCTTGAAACACTTAGTTATTGTTACTTGCAACTTGCAACTTCGATCATTATGAGATATGAAATAATTAAGACATACAGCAGTAAAAAAAAATTATAAAGTCATGTATTATCCATAATGGCATTCTGCATTTATTATAGTTAATGGTTACTTTAAGTATAATTTTGATGCTTGTACTTTTACTTGACGTGTTGATTTTTAAATGCATGACTGTTTACTTGTAACATATTTCTACATTGTGGTATAAACTACTTTATACATTAGAGTAAAACATCTTATCTCACTACTGGTTCCCTAGCTTGTCTATAATCCATTCGTTTTGATTGGTTATACCTGAGCAATTGACTTCGAAAATTGAACCACCTTCAAAGGCCGATCAACTTGCTCTACTCGTATAAGATTGACTTGAACTAGGATTATATAACAGTGTCAAACCCCTCTCCTGTCATAAGATCCTTTAGTGTGTTTCAGTGTTATTTCTAAATGAAACAATACCCCTGACCCTTTTGGAAGCTCACAGACCAAGAGTTGTGGGACTTGCCTTTGGACATTTCATCCTCCATGTTGTCTTTGCACTTTCTTCAGAATCGTTAGTGGTGGATACAGTATAAGGAACCCCACATTTCCTCCGCTGGTGGTTTGAAATGTGTTCAAAAAAGAATAAAAAAAAAAAAAAAACAACAAAACGAAAATTGCGGTCTCCCAGAGAAAGATCCAGATGTAGCATGGGGCCCCGTTGTATTTTCCTGAGGATTCCGTTTCATGAGATGGCCGGGTCAAGACGTGTTTCCACACACCACCTCGTGGATATAATACGCATTCCCTCGGGAAGTGAATCCATTCCACACAACCCCAAAATGCCCACCTGAACCATACTCACAGCAGTTAATGAAGAAATTGTTCTGGGCTTAACGTACTTTTTCCAAGAGGGCGAAAACCATCTCGTTGTACAAGCCCTCCTAAATGGGTTTATATTCTTCGCAGCGACATCGTTCGACTTAACCAGCATCCGTAATAACGGTTATCATGTCAAGTGTAAGTGGCATCACTGACGCTAAAATCAGTGTTGCCGCCAGAAAAAGCTCTTTGTCTGGGAGTCCCTCCCCAGACATCAGGGTTCACTTCTGTTCCCAGAAGACATTCCAGAACACTGAACTTGAGTTATGACACGAGATTTGTGTTTTGACGTTTTTCACGTTGAACAAGCTTAGTGGTCAAAGCCACTACTGTGATTGGGATACCCGGCCTGCACAATTAATCGAATTACCACACAATTAAATCAAATGCCGACTCGCTGCAATATTCATATCGCAAGAATCCAATGTTTTAAGGCTAAAGTATGTAATACCAATTCTGCAGAGTATATGCCTGGCCTACAAACCGATATCTAGCAGGCCCGGTTTCAGAACAAAATGACGCGGGGTGCATTTGAAAGATTAGAGAAGGGTGCCAGTGGTAAAAGTGCTATTTATATATAAGTGGGGAGTGACCTAACACCTCTAGGGGGTCTCCACCTCCTCTAGGGGCCGGGGGCAAGGTTTTTAAATATTGAAGTTAAAAGCACGAAGACGGCTGCGGCTGCTCCGCCTCTGTGGGTGAGGTGGGCAAAGTCGGGCGGGAGGACAGTGGCCGCGGGTAACGTAATGTCCCCATGATCTGTTATTACCTGCAGTAGATGCAGTGTTACTGCTGGCGATAAGGGCTGGTTGTTTTAACCATTTTCTGAGTTCCATCACTGACTGCTGTGAAAGCACCTTGCAGATGATGAACGCGCAGCGGCACAGGTCACGCACACCTGACATAATAACGTTACTTACCGTTTAAATTGAGCAAATAAATGCAGCAGACAATGTTATTTAACCACAATTACAATTTATTTTATTTCAACTATATTCTTCTTCTTATTATTATTATCACTATTATTATTATTGTATATGTAATATTTTTGACTTTTCATTTTTTTGTCTTTTCATTTTTCAAATGAGGGTGCGTAACGACTCAACTGAGGGTGCAATACACCCTTATGCATCCCCGTAGAACCGGGCCTGTATTCTAGGCACAAAAACACATTTGTTTGGTGCAGATCGTCCTAAAAAAAGCCACACCTTGATTACTTTAACATATTGCTTTAATTTAAATGATATTACTGATGCAAAGTGATCAATCCCTCCCTTATCCCGAAACATATCAATCGCAATGTCAGTGAAAATATTTGCAATTACTGATTTACGCCAAATACTGCAGCCCTAACTAACTTGTGATTTTGCCGCCATTGTTTCCATACATTTTCAAACAGTATACAAATTGAAATGTAATAGTTAAGTTAAAGGATCTTGAAGATATTGTCTTTATTGATTGTTATAGTATATTAAATGTTTGTTTCCTTGCATCTTGTCTTAATATCTGTCCTTGAAGGTCTTACAAATAGAGATACTGTGATGAAAGGAAAGTATTTTCTCATGGTCTCGTAAATATATCAATTTTTTCCTACCGTACACTAGCCTTTGGTGACCTCTTACATTGTTCCTTTGGTTCAGAATTTGACCCAATAACTCCATCTTCTTCCTCTCTTCCCATTTGTGTTACATACTCATTTGTGTTTCTCTTGAATATCCTTCTTCTTCCCTCCCTTGCTCTCGTTCTGTCCGTCACCCTCCACCTCCCCCTTCTTCTTTTCCTTGTCACCGTAATTGGCTCAGAAAAATTATGCAGACTTTTTTTTTTTTAGCCCTCTCTGAAATCTCTCTTTGCTTTGGCTCACGCAAGATTAATTGCCTAGAGAAGTGGAGCGGCACTTGTTGTCCGTATGGTTGAATTAACATTAGAACAGAGTCGCCTTTTGAACCAAAGCCACTGTCTGTTTGTCTGCTTCTCTTTCTGTGGTTTTCAGTCCGTCTCGCACCACTTTCTACCCTCGGAGCCTTTGTCCATAATTGGCATTTCGCCTTTGACGAAGCACAGTTGGGATCAGGGTGAACTTTGGGCTGTCAGGGCCGATCAACACCAAAACCTGTCTGGCTTCAAGCAAAGAGAAAAGCTTTTTACGGGTTGATGAACATGATGTAATTATTTCATGATAGATGTGATGTAAGGGGGGTTTTTATGAGGCTTAACTCGGTCATGGGAACTCAATCTTGATGTTTTTCGGGGGGGGGTTAAGATCAGCGATGTGGAGTAAGTGTGACGAAAGAAAGGACGTGACTGAGCTTGTTTGTAAAATAATGTACACAGAGGAATTAAGGCTGCGATATGGAGCAGACAATGTTTGATTGAGGAGGCGCAATATTTGTTAAAGGCGAAATCAGTGTAAATATTATTCTGAATGAAAGATCGTGGTATTTCACAGATGTCCAAGCGTTTAAATTGTACTCAAAATGTATAAAATATCCTCGTTGGGGACATATCCACTAAAAACAAATCCCACCATGATCATTTTAAATGCATATTTCAATGATAAGGACAATAAGTATGCAACAACTATCAATCCCTCCATTTTCGTGACTCGCGTCGCAATTGCGTATCAGTCGAAATAATCATCATTTGTTATATATTTCCGAATCTAGCCAGCCCTAATAAGAATATAAGATAAGATGGAACTTTTCTTATCCCCGTGGGGAAATTCAGGAGGGTCAAAGTGAAAAACAGGATTCAAAATAAAAATATTAAGGATAAAGTAACTGTTGAAACAAGATATTTGAATTGACATGTATACATATTTGGATTGTTAAATATACGTACGTAAGTGTGCAGATGTGAGTGCAGGTTAAAGTCTTGTACAACAGTGGAGTATGCACACCATGTTTGTACTTTTCTGCTTATGTGGACATTTACACACACCCTTTCACACACCTTTGTGACTCTGTGAGGAATATATGTTTAATTCAGACTGTGAAACGTTGTGCTTCAAGCCAGACGTACCTTCTGCTCTGGAGTTTGTGATGACTTGCACGGTTATATCTGCCATGCTTGACTTGCCTGCTGGAATACCAAGCAGATCAACAAACAACAAACACAGTCCCAGGATATCTGGGCGCGTAGAGGAAACTATACCTGTTACTGAAAGTTTACTTACAGACTATTTCTATCTCCAACCTGTCATGTGGAGTTTGTTCAGAACCTGTACTTTTGTAAAAGCACTTATTTTGTTGTTTTGAGTCTCTGTTTTGTGGTTTAATTCTCAAGGAATTGTACATCAAAAGTTTAAATCCTCTTCTGGTTCTTCTTGGCTATAAGATAATAGACTCGAAAATCATTTAGTCTTTTCGCCGAACTTCCAAGAGTCCTCTGCAGTACCAAGGCTGCAGTGAGGAGAAAGAGAAATAAGATACATACATAATGCAAAGGCCTGCTTATCTTCCATTGTTGAGGGTTTGGGGAGAGGAGAATTAACTCTCTGGGTATTTTCTCACAGTCTGTTTTGTTCGGTTTGAGTGTTTTCCAAAAATAAGTAGCCAGTTTTACACTCGCAGTGTTCATCATTTATCACACTGCTTGAATCCTCTGGCCCTGCAGAGATTAAAACACATCTTCCAAGATGCTCTGTACTCTTCTGAACATGTACTGCTAAGAGATGAAATACTGTGCCATTCAAATGACACAAATATAGAATAAATAAAACTAAAATCGTCTTGTCAAATGGGAATGATAACTCTAACTCCAACCCCAACTCTAACCCCAACTCTAACCCCAACTCCAACTCCAACTCTAACTCCAACTCCAACTCTAACCCCAACTCCAACCCCAACTCTAACCCCAACTCCAACTCTAACCCCAACTCTAACCCCAACTCTAACCCCAACTCTAACCCCAACCCCAACTCCAACTCCAACCCCAACTCTAACCCCAACTCTAACCCCAACTCTAACCCCAACCCCAACTCCAACTCTAACCCCAACCCCAACCCTAACTCTAACCCCAACTCCAACTCTAACCCCAACTCCAACTCCAACCCCAACCCCAACTCTAACCCCAACTCTAACCCCAACTCTAACCCCAACTCCAACTCTAACCCCAACTCTAACCCCAACTCCAACTCTAACTCTAACCCCAACTCCAACCCCAACTCCAACTCTAACCCCAACTCTAACCTCAACTCCAACTCCAACCCTAACTCTAACCCCAACTCTAACCTCAACTCCAACTCCAACTCCAACCCTAACTCTAACGGAAAGTTGTATGCATTTTTACCTAGGGGAAAACGAATGGATTATAACTAACCTTCCCTAAGTACATTTTCTAGAAAATCTATTTATAAGGGAAATCACAAGACATGTATATATTTTTTGGCCAATTTAATACCTGACAATTCAATGTATATCATCAAATAACAACATACTGTACACTGGCTACAATGGTCTAATAGACACGGTTATAACTAAGGTATAGAAAGAACAAAACAAACTGAAAGAAACCTGATATTCTGCCCACTATAGGTCACTTGAACTTATTGATTTCACATTTGAAGCCATTGGTGTGTAGACATTGTCAGTAAAAGCACATTATATTAAGAGAGGGTTGATTGACCAAATATTATGTAAAGTGAGTTCAAGTGACTTTGCTGTACCGGACGGATCTGTACAGTTTCATAATCCTTAAAGAAACATAAAATAAACGGAATCAGGAAACAGATAACCCTGATGTTGAGATAAAACCAACCTGAACATTGTTTCTGAAGGATCAGGAAGTGATAATACATGTAATAAAGAATAAACCATCATGTCTGCAAAGAGAGAGCAGTGTTTCCCCTAGGTTTACTGCTTTGGGGGGGTGCTGCCTGAGTGGAGGATTTTGTAAATCCTCTGGAGCAGAGAGAGGAGATGTGGATTATTGTTATTGATTAATGCATCCAGTGGTTTCTTACGGCCCGTTACACTACGCATCAAAAAATCCTTGAAGCTTGGCGATTCTTTGCGCCCCCAACCAATCACATGAATCTCCCCCGCATACCCAAGCAATCGGCACACCGGTTAACCTAAGTACAACTGGATATCACACTCCCAAACAGCCGAAACACCTACCAGCTTTCACCCCCTGTTCTCTGCACCCTCCCTCCACTCGCCTGGTTCCTCCCGGTTCTGGTCTCCCCCGGTAAAAAGTTCCTGGCTCGTCAGAACTGGTGATTTGCTACGTCACTATCTCGTTTGAATATGAGGAACATGAACTGCGGTCCCTTGGCTCTCAGCTTGCCCCGCCGGCCCTCTCTGCCTTGGCTGCGCCTCTGCCTGGCGCGCGAATCTGCACTACACCAGGCGATTGACCCCATGGCTGCATGCCCCAGCCTCGAGCCCTCAAAAGCTTGAACTCTGTTCCACTCTTCCTCGAATCGCCGCCGATAGATATGCTCGTGATGCTTGCACAAGCCATGCCATGCTCCGACACCATCGCGCTTGCCGAGATTAAACCCTTCTCACGTCCCCCCTCTCAAGCTGAACTGGGCGAAGCTTGAAAGCATTTTTCGATGCGTTCGTAGTGTAAACGGGCGTTAGGGTCAAAAACACTAAACTCCACAAAACTTAAAAATGCGCGTTCGTTTATTTGCTACAGAGCACATGTTTAATGTGAAAAGTGACAGTAGACTATAGATTAGTTCAATTTGGTGCTGTATACTAAAATATTATCGTAAAACTATATAAAAAAATACCAACAATAAAAAAAAAATTAATAAAATTTTTTTTTTTTTTTATAATAATAATATAATATTT
>NW_011369951.1:5915761-5926903 GCF_000735185.1 Notothenia coriiceps
GGAGTAGGCTACCAAACAGCGCTGCCAAAATCTCACTCTGAACTCTGTTCAAAACTTGAGAGCCCTGTATATAGATCATAGTCAACAGAAACTTTTTTTTTTATTAAGTTATGAAGTTAATCCTATGGGAGAGGCGCCCGAAAGCTTTAAGTCAGATTATTGTATTAAAGTGAACTTATTAAACACTTTAATCAATGGGTACATGTAGTACTGTGTATGTACTCAAACTATTAAAAGACTAGGCGAATAAGTTGCAGTATTATTTTTCAAATTGTGCTCCTTTATTCAGGTTTACAGTTTACATATGGTTTGGCTTTTGCAAGTTGATAATAAACTAAACAAACCTATATAGTCTTTTTTTTTCTCCACACCGTTAAAGGATATTCCTGACTGTGTGTACACGAAAAAAATCAACTTCCAGTGTTCCCAACGCTGCTGCTGTTTTTTGATTCAGTTCCTCTCTCACACCCAGACAGGACAAGGGGGAGGAGGGAAACATGAAGGCAGCGAAACACCGGGGGGAGAAGAGAAATACAATCTGCAAACATTAAAGTGCCGTCCATCTCCCGCCTCAGCGATGAAAGGCTGCTGAAACAAGACGTGCTTCTCCTTCGCTGTGTCTACTCTCTCCGTCTGCGTCACTGTTTTATTGTTTGCCGTTATTGCCATGCAGATTTCGCGCTGCGTGCCGTGAGCTTTCATTATTCTCCTTCAAACAGTTGCATTATTCTCCTTCATATAAACAGTGTACCTAGCCCCTCCTAAAGAACAGTAAACCCTTTTAGCTTTAAGCCAGGAGGTAAACAGTGCGGCTGATCGGAGAAAAAACACTTCCTGTCACATTTTAATTGGAGCGCTGCGATGAGGAATAGCGTTTCCTCGCGCCGACATATTCAACCATCCATCATCGCCTCTTCATGGACTGAACTTTTGGGAAAACTTCATTTCCCTCCCCAGCGAATGAGCAGAAATGCCTTTATGATATGTTTTACTCCTCCGTAAATCTATTTCCTCCTCGTTCCCCCTTTTCTTTCCCCCGTCTCGTTGTCTCTCTGCTTTTTGCTTCCTCTCTCGTTCCTTTTCTGTCTTTCAGCCACAGGGTGTTCCAGTTTCATTACGACATGAAATGTATTCAAAGTGGGAAGCAGGAGAGACGGAGAGATGGATGGATGCATGGCAGCCTGGTCAGAGACTACCTGAGGCTGTGTGTGTGTGTGTGTGTGTGTGTGTGTGTGTGTGTGTGTGTGTGTGTGTGTGTGTGTGTGTGTGTGTGTGTGTGTGTGTGTTTGTTTGTCCTCTCTACCATATCCCCTCTGTCCAAACATATTATCCTCAACAAACATAGAAATCCATCCATTTAACAATGTATAAAAGCTAACCGGATGAAAGTTTTATTTAGGGTAAAGCTTAAAATACATGCAAGGATGGTTAAGAACCAACAGCATCAATAACTTATGATTAAAAAGTATGATATTGGCTTTATGAATTCATTAAGAAAGATGTCATAATGTAGGTTGACGAGTCAAACGGGCTAATACTAACATACTCATGAAGTGTTATTAATACAGGACTTTCAAACTTAGGCCCGGACCACCCATTCGTAGTTTTTGTGTCTCAGAGAAAATAACGAATGTGCGTAAAATGTTGAATGAGTAAGTTGTCCTACATAAGATAAGTAAGGTGAATTGATCCTGGGACATTCAGATACTCAATCAGCAACAGGAATAAGAAGACACGTAATAGTTCACACTAGGATAAGAGGGTGTACAGTATATTTAAAACCACTATCGATACCAGTGGGTGACTATCTTTGTCCAACGCATGATAATGAACTAACAGGGACGATAAGAACAGGAAATACGGAAGAATTAAGGAAGGTGAGTTATAGTATAATTAGTGTGCAGGTAATAGTTCACACTGGGAAAGGAGGGAATGCACACAGGAAGTTGAGTTACAGTGTATATCAAACCACTTTAAAATACATCTGTCGATACCAGTGGGTGACTATCTGTCTCCAACACATGATAATGAACTAACAAGGATTATAAGAACAGGAAATGGAAGAAATAAGGAAGGTGATATCAAAATACCAACAATAGATTTATAGCAACAACATAATTAGGGCTGTATGACGATATCAATCCTACTTCAGAACGGTTCTGTCTCCATGTGTGTTTTTAAGAGGCTCACTATCCCTCCCTAACGCATGGTAGTGAACTCAGCCTGAAGTGAATTAGTGAGCGACGCTCCTCGGACTGTCAGGGTTTTCCAAGGTTTTCCAGGCCAGGTTTTGAGTGACAGGCGGACATGACAGCCTGGCAGCCGTTTGACTGCAGAGCTATATAAATCAATATCAGCTGTTCAAGAGGAGGGACCGAGCTTTATTCCACTGGATTACTGCTGCAAGAGTGTGTGTGTGTGTGTGTGTGTGTGTGTGTGTGTGTGTGTGTGTGTGTGTGTGTGTGTGTGTGTGTGTGTGTGTGTGTGTGTGTGTGTGTGTGTGTGAGCATGTGTGTGTGTGAGTGAGAGAGAGATAGTCATCTGCTCAATGATTCAGTGTGTGATTTAACAGTGTGTCGTGATGCTGGGCTGTTAGCTCCATGCTTTTAATCATCGTGAGAGGAAGGTAGATAGTCATGTGAGATTAGAGTCGAAACACACACACACACACACACACACACACACACACACACACACACACACCCCCCCTCACCTTATCCCTCAAACACTCGCATGCACTCAACCTGTCCTTTCGACGGGAATCAAAGGTTTCAAAATGTATATACTCTTTCACTTTTATTACGTTTAGAATAAGATTATTTTTATGTTTTATTTGTCCATTTGGCTTTTGAATAAGAGGGTACAAAGAAACACATACATAGATTTTAAATTTGAACTATATTGCATTTCATTTCCCATCTGAAACAGTAGAGAAGCCTCATGTAGTGTGTGTGTGCTTGTGTTTTCTTTTGCATATTTTCTCAAAATTGGCATTCATGCCTGCAAGCTTCTTCCGTTTCTCCGTGTGACGTTATGTGTGTCCTGTGNCAATCATCTGAGCCGGCCTGGCTAAAGTAACTGGATGGCCTACCTGCCTGTCAGCCTTCCATCTGTGCACAAACTGATCTCGTGCCCTCATTGGTCATGTCAGGAAGTGGCAGATTTTCTCCGGTTGTGTAGTTTCAAATTCTAGCCACTCGAGCTGGTTTCTCTAAAATTACCTACCCCACCTTTAATTATTTCCTTTTTTGTAAAACAGGTATTTTATTGTAAAGCTTTTTATGACTTTTGCTCTGACAAGAAATACATTTTAATTACTGTTATTGTTTTATTCAGTCCTGTTCATTTTATTGGTTTTAAGTGTTTTTGTGAATCACAAATGTGTGTGTTAGTTGGTAGTTATAACATTTGAAGTGTGGGTAGTATTGCTTTTGTTTTATTTGTATTTATTTGTTTTGTTTGTGCACCTTCTGTTACCTTTTGTGAATGAAAAGTGTGTTTATTTATAACACTCGAAGGGGGTTCGTATTGTTGTTATCTTTCTTTACTTTTTTTTTTTAAATGATGTTTTAAATGATGTTGTGCTATATAAATAACATTTGGTTGATTGATCTCTGTTTATTCTGAGGAGGATGTTAAAAACAAGCATGTAAAGCATCCATAAATCAACTCAGCAGAAACAAAGTGCTTTCTTTATGTATTGGCTATTTTCCAAAGTGTGTGTGCGGCTGACTGTCCAGTCAAGACCACGTCTCACAGGATTGATCTGAACATGTGTTGTTCTCCCCTCCTCGACTCCTATCCTCGACTCCTATCCTCGTGTCTTAGTCCCGCCCACAGGAGATGCGAGCGGAGGAGTTGAGGAGGGGAACCGAGGAGAGAGGAGGGGAAGCAGCAGGCGGTTAGAGAAATGAGAAACCTTCCTTGTGTATAATTATCGTCCGGATTTGGAGTTCGATGTGTGATTTTGAAACGATCAAACTTAATATTTCCTGCTGTGCATTAAAGCTGAGTCTCCTCTCTCTTCTCTCTCTCTCGGCATGTAAACTACTTCCTGACAGTGACATCTTGACACTTACAGAAAAAAACACATACATAGATTTTTAATTTGAACTATATTGAATTTCAGTTGCCATCTGAAACAGTAGAGAAGCCTCATGTCTCAGTGGAAAGTCAAACACACGTCCTGCACTTAATTAAAGACGGTGATGAATCCACAGAGGGTTTGATTTCCTTTGTCCTTTACAAGCTGTAATTACACTTTGCAAACATGCTTTTCTTTAATTAAAATCCCTCCAATGTTAGCTTTCTTTCCTGCACGAAACCAATGTTTTCTAACCGCACAACGCAACCCAGTCTCACACAAAAACGTGTAACAGCTACGTTGGTCCACAGGGCAAAACGTAGTATATTTAAGCAATAGCTCGCGACAGGCCGTGGTATATGCTCATTATATCACAGCTAAGGGGCGTGGTTCGGCCCGACGCGAAGCTGCAGGCAGGCAGTTTGCTTTTCCAACCCAACGGTATACTGTTTTTCTCAGACGCGGAGGGATACTGACTTGTTGTGAAAAGTAACTTACAATTCTACGAGCTAAGAACCAATCAGATTGCTTGATTTGACTTGTCCGTTTTATAATCAGAAATAACCCTCTCAAGACGTGACAATATTTAGTAAAAAAAAAAAAATGGAGCTCAAATAATCTTTGTGATTTCTATCAAACTATAGATCCTACACATCCACTGGAAGTAGATTATAAAAGTACGATATACACTTCTCGCTAGAAATGTAATCAAAAAGCATTTTAACGCCAAACTATCCGACAATTTAGGATTTTCCACAAAAAAATTAATTGGGTGTCCGCCATGTTTTTTCTTCTCATGCTGGGTAAGTTTGCGATCACGTGACACGGACACTGGCCTTTAGAAATGAACCGGAACACATGTTGTATCCATGTCACGTCTTGAGAGGGTTATTTTTGAATATAATACGTTTTGCCCTGTGGACAAAAAGCGCTATTACACGTGAGGCTAGGTTGCACAACCACGTGGTTCTTCTTGTCACAACATAACCACGCTGTTACTAACGTCATGCATTCGTCATGAGTCATCGGACACATGACGTGATTGGTCATGAGGGATTTGTTGAGGCGAGTGTTCCCTCTCCACACTCACATTAGACTCTTCAAAGTGGCCCTTAATCTGCAGGGGGGGTATTGTGCTTTCCATTCGGTGAAACCACACACTGTGCAGCCATCATTCTGCAGCGTTAGCTTTCTGTCCAATCACATTACAGAGGCGACAGCAGGACACTGGGAGAAGCATGAATCTACAGAGCAGCACATTTCAATAAAGAAAAGGTAAAATAACCGCAATATGCTTCTCCTCCACATTAGAGCGCTCTGCCGTGCTCTCCCGTCACGAAGCCATGGAACGGGCTTTGGATCAGGATAAATCTGCAGAGACAGATTGAATCCTGGGAACTCTGCACGGGATCTGTGAGCATCTGATGGTCTAACATGAATCTGCATGGTGAGAGGAGGTGTGAAGAGGTGCGTTGTGGGTAATATGTGCTGAACATCCCACAGCAGAAGGAGGAGTGGAGCCTCGAATCAGGACCGGCTGATTCTGCTGAGCTGAAGAGGAATCTCCTCTCTTTCCTCCTCTCTTTCCTCCCATCCTCTCTTTCCTCCCATCCTCTCTTTCTCCTCTCTTTCCTCCTCTCTTTCCTCCTCTCTTTCCTCCCATCCTCTCTTTCTCCTCTCTTTCCTCCCATCCTCTCTTTGCTCCCATCCTCTCTTTCTCCTCTCTTTCTCCTCTCTTTCCTTCTCTCTTTCCTCCCATCCTCTCTTTCCTCCCATCCTCTCTTTCTCCTCTCTTTCCTTCCATCCTCTCTTTCCTCCCATCCTCTCTTTCTCCTCTCTTTCCTCCCATCCTCTCTTTCCTTCCATCCTCTCTTTCCTTCCATCCTCTCTCTTTCCTCCTCTCTTTCCTCTCTATCCTTTCCTCCTCTCTTTCCTCTCTATCCTTTTTTTTCTCCCATCCACTCTTTCCTCCCATCCTCTCTTTCCTCCCATCCTCTCTTTCCTCCCATCCTCTCTTTCCTCCTCTCTTTCCTCCCATCCTCTCTTTCTCCTCTCTTTCCTCCTCTCTTTCCTCCCATCCACTCTTTCCTCCCATCCTCTCTTTCCTCCTCTCTTTCCTCCCATCCTCTCTTTCCTCCTCTCTTTCCTCCCATCCTCTCTTTCCTCCCATCCTCTCTTTCCTCCCATCCTCTCTTTCCTCCCATCCTCTCTTTCGTCTCTATCCTTCCCCCTCGCTGTGTGTCCTTGTACTCCTCCTCCCTCCCACTTCTCCTCCCCCATGATGGCTTCATCTCTCCCCGTTTGCTCCGTTCATGTCTCTACATTCCCTTCATCATTCATTCTTTTTCTCGGCTGTTTTTGTTTTGTTTCTTATCCGTCTTATTTATTTATTACTTTGTGATTTCTTTCCTTCAATATCACTTCCCTTCATTTCCCTTTCCTTCACAAATTCATTCGTTTGAATCATTTTAAAAAAGCATTTCCTTTTGAAAAATGATTGCAATTAACTATTTCAAGATGGCGCAGTTGTCTGCATCCTTGTAAAGAAAAAGGATCCTTTGTCTATCCTTGTTCCTTCCCTTGAAATTGTGTTGCTCCCTTTCCTTCACCTGAAGTTTCTCCCATGGTAAAATACTTTTGATAGCTCAGTCTAAATTTAAGGTTTCTAAAACATGCATTCTTCTATACAAAGTTATTATAGGAAACTATTTCAAGATGGCCAAATAGTGAGCATCCGTGTAAAGAAAAATTATCCTTTTTGTTTCCTTTCCTTTCTTTTTACTTGTTCTACTTTTGAACGCTCAATCAAATCACTTGAGCTTGATGTGAATTCAAAACACAATGCAAGGCTAAATTCTTCTAGAAAAAAAGTGATTGCAATAAACTATTTCAAGGTGTCTAAAGATCAAATGAAGATTGGGATATTGGATTGAATATGCATGAATGTTTTAGAGACAAGAAAAGTTCAGATTCTTACCAAATAATTGTGTTTCTATCTTATAGTTCATGATGGGAGAACCCACTTGAGCACTTTAGCATGCTAACTAGCGCTAGCATGTACATATCTTTGTATCTCTCCAACTAAATTAGCATCTTGGATTAATTGTTGGATTGAATAGGAATCTGATGGCATTAATGGAGGTTTACATTATCTTTGTTTCTGACAGATAATCTCATCTCATCTCATATTCTAACTTGAACAGTGTTTTATTTTAATTTTATGATTAGCTAACCTACTTTTGCACTTTAGATTGTAAACTAGCTAGCGCTAAATTAGCATGTTGGGATGATAGTTGGATTGAATATGCATGAATGTTTTAGTGGCAAGAAAAGATCAGATTCTTACCAAATAATCGTGTTTCTATCTTATAGTTCAGGATGGGAGACCCCACTTGAGCACTTTAGCATGCTAACTAGCATTAGCATCAGGGTGGGAATTTCACGACGGCCACGACGGCCATGGCGGTTAGTGGCCTTTGTGCCCCTGTCAAAAGTTCGAGTGTAAACAACGCTAGTGAAGTCATACTCGTGCTCGCAGTAGGATAGTCCCGTGCCTGTGGATCAGAGCGATTGCTCTGCTCTGATTGTTCCGTCAGATATGCCTGTAGGGGCCCGACAGCCTCCTCCTCAGCCGCGGGAGCCCGCGGCTGAGGAGGAGGCTGTCGGGCCCCTACAGGCATATCTGACGGAACAATCAGAGCAGAGCAATCGCTCTGATCCACAGGCACGGGACTATCCNTTAGAGCCGATAGAATCGAAGGGAAATCGTCCCGCACACACTCATGTTAAAAAAAAGGTGGCGTCTTCGCGCATTCAATGAAGCTACAGAGCGTAAGAATGGCCTGCTCTACTATTTTAAAACGGAATTGCAGTTTTATTGCTTATAGATTATCAGAACATTTCAAAAGGGGACACAGCCACATTGGATATTAACCTATGGATTAACTACATCATCGTTGTTATCGTTTTAATGCCATTGAAGACCAGTTTAGACCAGACAAAGACGAAGGTAAGCCATGTTAGCGTTGTGGGCTACCTAGCGCCACATGTTTTGATGTACGTTTTTGTTGATAACGTCGCGAGTTTGTATCTTTCAGTGTTGAGGTGGGCACCGTTAGATTCTGTGTCTTCACGATCATAAACGATGTGTTGGATGTGCAGCTAGGATAAGTAATAAGGGAGCTAGGAGTGATTTTCGGTGCAGTAATAGGTTAGCATTTTTCGCTCGGGGCTAATTCAGAGGCTCACTGTTAGCATTGTGTGTTTTTTGTGGGGAAAAAAATGAAAAATATCAGTTAAATTAGTTTTTTCCCGTTATATGGATATAAAATATTCATAGTTTATTAAATATTAAGGTTCCTTAGACGTTGTTTCCTGCAAATGACGCGATTTCGGCCCCGGAACCGGGTCCGTGGGGCTTAAGAGGTTTTAAGTAAGAATCCGACATGTTGTAACACAATAAATCAATTTTCAGTCAAAAACAAAGATAAAAAAAAACACCAAGATGCTAATTTAGCAAAAATATGAAAACATATTAACAGGCTAGCTCTATTAAGCTAACATAATTTACACTTTAGTGAGTAAGCTAACCATAAACTTTAAGATACACAATAGTTAAGTCAGAATCTGACACAAAAAATCAATGCACTTATAAAATGATATGATAAGTCAAAAACTAAGACACCTAGTTTTATAGAATGAGCTAAACAGAAGAAAACGGTTAGCTATAACTAACACTCCAAGATGCTAATTTCACCCATCACCAAAAGAAACCTAGTTTTGGGGATTGATTTGAGTCAAGGACAGGAAAACAGATATTAGCATGCTAGTGCTAATCCTGCTAACAGCGAGTAAGCTAATCATAAACTGTAAGATAGAAACACGATTATTTGGTAAGAATCTAATCTTTGCACAAAAAATAAAAAATAATTTGACCTCCATTATTGCCATCAGATTCCTATGCAATCCAACAATCAACCAAAATGCTAATTTAGCAGGAGGGATCAAATATATTGACATGCTAGCGCTAGTTTACAAGCTAAAGTGCTAAAGTAGGTTAGCTAATAATAAAATAAAAAAATAAAATATTCAAGTTAGAATATGAGATGAGATGAGATTATCTGTAAGAAACAAAGATAATTTAGACCTCCATTAATGCCATCAGATTCCTATTCAATCCAACAATCAATCCAAGATGCTAATTTAGTAGGAGAGATACAAAGATATTTACATGCTATCTGTAGTTAGCATGCTAAAGTGCTCAAGTGGGTTCTCCCATCATGAACTATAACATAGAAACACGATTATTTGGTAAGAATCTGATCTTTTCTTGTCACAAAATATATATACATATTCAATCCAACAATCAATCCAAGATGCTAATTTAGCAGGAGTGATACAAAGACATGTACATGCTAGCGCTAGTTAGCATGCTAAAGTGCTCAAGTGGGTTCGCTAATCATAAAAAAAACACTATTCAAGTTAGAGTATGAGATTGTGGAACAAAAATCTCATACTCTGTCAGAGGCAAAGAGAGTTTGACCTCCAATAAAAAGCCATCGGATTGTAAATCACCTGAAAGTACTTTATTGACAGCTCACAAAGAGAGGAGATCTGGCGTCTCGCAGATTAAAGCCCATTGATTAGATCGTATCAAGGTTCTCACTTTGCATAGCAAGCAATAGAATACTGTATTGTATTTCCCCTCTAATGCTTTGGCTTGATTTGCTTCAGTATCCTCAGTGGGACGTTCTCGTGATGAGTATTGACGGGGAATAGCTCGCTCTTCATCTTGGCAAATTGTAGTGCTGATTTTTTATACTACAAATCTCTTTAATCTGCTCGGCTTTAGCAAACTTTTGGAGGAAAATGTCAATTTCAGAAGTAGGGGGGGAGAGGAGACATGAAGGGGAAAAGATTAGGTTAATGTAGGAAGAGAGGAAGATGTAATACGCAACAGTGGAACATGGGGGAGGGGAGAGAGCAACGGACAGAAAAGAGAGGGTTATAGAGAGAAAAATAGCAATTAGAGAGAATGTAATTACGTATTGAAAGGAAGAGAACATAATAATAATACAAACTTAATTAAAGGACAGAGACGGAGGAAAGACATCAAGGTTAAGCTAGAGGGGGAAATGACAATAAGAGGCAAGAATGCTAAATAAAGGAGAAGGACTCAAGCTTACACACAAAACACATCCTTTTCAATACATAACAACAGATTTAACTTTGAATATGATCCCTTCAACATATCAGGTCAACAGTAAGTTAAACCAAATAACACGCACACAACACGTAGAGTATAATGTATTATTCCATATAATCCAAATCTTCATTTTGTCTTTAGCCACCTTGAAATAGTTTATTGCAATCACTTTTTCAAGGATAATTTAGCCTTGCAATGTCTTTTAAAATTCAGATAACTCTCAACTGATTTGAAAGGGAACAAGTAAAAGGAAAAGAAACACAAAGCATCCTTTTTCTTTACAAGGATGCTCACTATTTGGCCATCTTGAAAAAGGTTCTTATAATATAATAATAACTTTTTTCTATGATATATTTTGTTGACACCTTAAATTGAGATGTCTCTTAGACTGAGCTATCAAAACTTTGACCATGGGAGAAACTTCAGGTGAAGGAAAGGGAGCAACACAATTTCAAGGAAAGGAACAAGGATACACAAATGATCCTTTTTCTTTACAAGGATGCAGACACCTGTGCCATCTTGACATAGTTTCTTATAATACATTTTTCTAGAAGAATTTGGCTCTGCAACGTATGTTTTAGAAACCTTACATTCAGATAGCTCCTTGATTGAGGTTCTGTAAGTATTTTATAAATCATAGGAGGAAAGGGAACAAATACAAGGAAAGGAACAAGGATAGACAAAAAGGATCCTTTTTCTTTGCAAGGATGCAGACAACTGTGCCATCCTGAAATAGTTTAAATATATGTACATGCTAGTGCTAGTTAGCATGCTAAAGTGCTCAAGTGGGGTCTCCCATCCTGAACTATAAGATAGAAACACGATTATTTGGTAAGAATCTGATCTTTTCTTG
>NW_011369951.1:5926948-5941570 GCF_000735185.1 Notothenia coriiceps
CGTGTCAGATTTTGGTTATTTTGGGAGCTCGAGATCAACTCCTATGTTTGGTGTCATGCAGTTTTGAACAGAGTAGCAGCATGGAGGTCGGATCGTCACCAAAATAAATAAATAAGTGGTCCGAAAAAGGTTAATGACAAAAAAAAATACACATAGCCTTCCTCAGGCAGTGTGTTTGTACCGGGGACAGGAGACCCCCTCTTGATGAGAAACTCTAAGAAATGATCAGGGGATCCCTCCGGAGTGGAGTCATGACGGCTGGATCTGAATTATGTTGTTGTATTTGGCGGTTTGTGTCCCGGCTGTCGATCAGCTGTGCGCAGCGTCTCCACTGCAGCCTGTGCATCTCAACCCCCGCAGCAACTCTATATCCACGAGTTAAAGGAAATACAACTAATGTGTTGTGTTATATTTGTAAAATTTACCACATATGGTGCTCTTAGTTTCCATACCTGTCCTGTGTTTTACGAGCGACTTATCAAGTCTTCTTAGTCTTGGCAAACGGCATAAAACACGATTAAACATGTATTAAACATAATAGAACCATGCTCGTATCTACAACCTATAGAAATGAAAAACGGCGTCAGTTTAGACGTAATTCTGCCCTCCTGCTTACCGCATCATTTATGAGAAAACATTTCATAACATTAACACAACATATTCGAGGTGGTTTTAAATAACATATCCGTATTTATTTATTTCTCCCAGTTATGTTTTTGTCTGCACTGAGGAGTCTCAAACAGGCGTTTGTTAAATCATTTTAAGATTGGCTTTAATCAATGTTTGAAAAATGAATTCTTCATATATGATAAATGAGAGGTAACATTTTATTTATGGTATTATTTCCACATATTTCTCTCCATTCTTCCTTCTGCCAACGGTGTCGCAGTTTCTCGTCTCTCCCGTTTTTGTGCTTAGTGCGTACGCATGGGTTAGAGTTTACGTGGAGGACCGCATGTTTTCCCGTCAAGTTAGTATTTTATAAATCGCAAACATTGCGTAGAAACTGCCGTACGCCATTTTTTGAGCGTATATCCCTTTATAAATGAGGCCCCTGATATTAAGTGTAACATTTAGCTGCTTAAGAGACAGATATATACCTCAGGAGATAGTGGGGACCAAAAACAGAGCAAAAAGGAAAGCGAATATTGGACTTGCATTCACCAGGCATCCTGCCCACACAAACATGAATCCAAGTTAAATAAAATGTGGTTTGTTAAAACAATACTATTTAAAGGGGACCTATCATGCAAAATGCATTTTTGTACGTCTTTTATACATAAATATGTGTCCCTGGTGTGTCAGGGAACTCACCAAGTGTCAGAAAACACAACCCTCTCTCTTTTCCTCCATACCCAAATCTCTAAAAACGGAGCTTCAACGGATCTGATACAGACTGATACAGATTTGAAATTGTTCTGACGTCAGAAACGGGGTGCTCCGCCTATATGGGCAACTCTCCACCTATCAGGGGAATGAGAGGTTGCGTGGCATGGTAACAGCATGGTAACATGACGCTCGTGCCTCGCCCCCCTCCTTTGCAGGGGGGCGTGGTAAGCTGCATTTCATTTGCCACAGAATCAGCCCTTGTGAAGACAGGGCTGGAATAGAGCAAATCGAGCGAAATGAGGCATGGCTAAAATACATGATCTGTTTGGTATTTTGAAAAAAAAACTTCACAGACATGTTTTATGTAGGTATGGCCCTACAATATATTATTCAAATATAGCATGATAGGTCCACTTTAAAGACAGCTTTCAACAGAGCTAGCAACAGAAACGTTGTTATTTGCTTGGCAACACATTACTCCACTATTTCTGTACAAACTCTTATTTGCTGCTATATCAATACTCTGTATGCCCTACAGAGCCTTTAACCAGACTGCATTGTATTTACATAAAAAATAAGACATTGTTACTCTTTTTTTTGTGACAAAGCTTGGCCATATTTTTAGTCACTTATCGATGAATGCACTTCCTTTCTGTAAAGTTCTAAAACTACAATTACTTTAGTAAATAGATAACATTCGTCCATAGACAGTCTCTGGAGCAACCAATATCTAAACCGTTTTTCTTTACTCCTCTAATGACAGGTTTATTGAGCAGGCCATTGAGAAGCTGGGCAAAAGGCACAAGGAGCACATCCGGATGTATGACCCGAGGGGGGGGAAGGACAACGTGAGGCGTCTCACAGGACACCACGAAACCGCCAGCATCCATGACTTCTCTGCTGGAGTGGCCAACCGAGTCGCCAGCATCCGCATCCCCCGCCAGGTGGGTCAGGAGAAGAAAGGCTACTTCGAGGACCGTCGACCTTCAGCTAACTGTGACCCGTACGCCGTGACCAAGGCCATCGCATACACCTGCCTGCTTCATTCAGAAGACAGGGAGGAGAGCGAAGAGGAGAACATACCTGCTATGTAGAAAAATGTACAAATATACATCTGCCTGCTAGTTAGATGAAAAACGTGGAGACATAAAGGATTCAGGTTTATTGATGTTGCTATATTTATTATGAGATACATTTTCACATGATACAGTACTAGTAAATGTTTCTAGAAACAGGGAATATCACTTTAGCCTATGTATTATTATTACATGTGTTGGGTAAAGTGAAATAAAGACACAGCAGTGCTCTACTTGCCGGGATCGCTTGTTTGTTTGTTTGTTTGTTAAATATTAGAATACAAAATCAAATGTAAAGTAAAAATTCAAAAAACTAGGGATTAGCAGTATTGGTATTCAATACTGAGATTTGATTAATGTAATAGGCTATTGAAAAAGATGTGAAGGATTTTCTTTCACATGTTTTTAAAGGTGGTTGAGATTTTAGTGTTCTCTGTCAACCTCAAATTAACAATGAATCTTTGTTATTGTTTGGTCATCATATTCACATTACAAATTAATTTAAAAAGTGATTCTTTACCCTCATCCTAACAAAAGTGATAAAACAAACAAAGTGTTATACTAATTATCAGTGTTTTGTCATCTTTATATCCAACTGTAACAATTATGAATGAAGATTCAAACCTTGAAACTAATAGGTACAGCCATATTGGTTTAGATTCTGATTCCCTTTTTGATTGCCAGACAAATCCAATGACCTACAGTTGAATATAATCTGACCAAATCTGCTAGAGTAGTCTCACAGATTACCACCAGGTGGAGCCAGTATAGTTCTCCTCTCACAGTGCCTCATCATGTCAGTGCATTTAAACAATTGTAATTCACAATGCAGTGAGAACCACCTGGAGAGAGGTCAAGGTGTCACAACAGACCAACACCGTCTATGTGGCGCTTTGAGAATAATGATTGACATGTGGTTTGGAATAATGGAGCATTCAACCACACAAATAAAAAGATTGCAGGCAGAAATGTGTGATGAATGGGTCTCTCTATGTTCCTCTCAGTATGGCAGCCTGATGCTCGGTGCACCTGACATATGGCATTTCAATCTCATCCCGTTACATCCCGACATACGATCCTCTCACTTGTAGCCCGGCAGTGTCAAAATGACTCAGTATTCAAGCTGTTTGAGGGGAGGTTTTTGCAACATGAGTAAACAGAAAAAAAGGAATTCTGAAGAGCAGATCAGATGCCAGCACATACCAGATTTCCATGGATACAGACAGTAACTTGGCAACTGTGATGTTTGTCTGTTGTCATGGAAACATCCGTCTAACAGAGCTTTTAGCAGGAATATCAGGAGCCTGGGGAGATGAGGGCATGGAGAGAGAATAATGTTCATATCTGTGTGTTTAATGTCATTTTAGTTTTTAATGTAAATGCCATATATACTAGACCCATGATAAAGGCTGTATGTGAAAATCGTACAGGGTGTCATCTTTTTTAATGCAACACAGCCTTCATAACTTTCACTGCTCGAGCTGCTGATGCTGCACATTTAGACAGGAAATCCAGTCAGAAACAGGAAGTGCTACAAGAAGTAAGAAGTAATGTGAGATATTATCATGTACATAGTTTTGTCTTTAGAGATTTCATAGTACAGCTTGACAGTGTAATTACTTTAATGTGTGTTTATAAGTTTGAATGTTTTACTCCTCTTGGGAAATTCAAAGATTTAAGATTCAAAAGATTTAATGTCATATCAAATTTCGGCTAATTTTTGTTATTTTGCATGTCTGAATGTAAAATGCAGCATACATAATTATATGTTTACACATTTGACATTTTATCATATTCTAAATTTGATATTATAGTTGTATCCTCAAATTGAACGTTTTGATTGTTTTTTCTAGTCCAACAAGTAATTACATGTGTTCTATTCAATGGTTAAATGTATGTTTTAAGATCGTAGTTAGTCATTTCAAACATATAAACTAATACATGTTTATTATATCTCTAAGAACTTGGAGAAAAATATCCCTCCATTACTTTCAGTGGGTTGTCAGAGTGACGTCACTGGTCTCGTGGGGGGGGAGGCTCGCGGCAGCAGGTGAGCGCGCAGCATCGGCTCCTCGCTGTTTCAGAAACGCAGAGCGGCGGAATAGCGGAGCCATGGGAAAGCTTCAAGAATTTGATATCACTTTTACCAACAACAAGGTGGTCTACGGTCCCGGAGAGTCTATTAGCGGAAATGTGAAAATACGAACCGGCCACTCGTTGCAGTACAAAGGTAGGCAGCTTTTCTTCAACATGTTTATGAGAGAGGAAACATGTTGCCAGCGTGTCTTTCACGAGTCACTGAAGCGCGCGACGCAGGCTCGAGTCGATGTAAATAAACTTTATTTAAACCTCTTTGATGTTGCTGGACACAAGGATGAACTCAAAGCTAGACATCAGGCGCGTGGTTGTTTCTCAGAAGGCTTAAGGCTCATTTTTGCAACTGTGGACGTGATAGAAATGTTGGTGCGGACATTAGGGTTTTTGCTGGTGCTGGGCTGCGAGTGTTTCCACCCTCCACATGACACCAGCTCTCTGTTGTTGTTTTGGTTAGCTCGGTGCTGTCGACTGAAACGACTGAAACCCACATCCTGGTTCGCATCCTGCTCGTGGCAACATGTTGCTTCCATGTTTTTTGAAAATGTTGTGGAGAAGTGTTCAAAAAGCAGAACAGTGTTAGACACCTTTTTATTACTTTATTAAAACCATATTTAGGCTTGGGGGGTTACTTAAAACATTGAATTGTGTTACAATTACCTGTAAAACATGTGTAACTTAAAAGGTAATGTAAACTGATTTCCTTTTGTAACATAACAACACTGTAACCATAGATATCTTGTAAATCAATCAATCAGTGTTTTAAAAAAAAAAGAAAAACCTGCCTTTCATTAAACATATTCAGAAAGTAGTAGAAACACATCACCACATAGTAGACCTACACAAAGTTAAAAAAGCAAATTACAATCTGGATAAACAGAAATGGCTCCGTGGTAGTATAACACGTACAGAATTTTGAAACATTTCCACCCAGTGAAAGCATTTTTCGAATTAAAAGACACAATGATGGATTCGAAGATTCTCTATGGTTTCACTCAATACTTTTTTTCAGTCAGGAAGTGTTCTTTATATATTTTATAACACAAATATTGTTATCCTGCTAGTAATTCCCTTTTTTTCCTTTTAAATGTGCCAGTAATCTGATGACATATTTGTAATCCATGCAACTGTAAGGGAATACCGTTTTGTATTCTAATGATGTAATCCTGTGACATGTATTCAGTTACTCCCCCAGCCTGACCATATGTCTTAAGTCCGCTCATGTTCCACAGTAAAGAAGGACATTGGAAACTTCTGATGCCAACATCTTAGACACACTTGTGGGAATAGCTGCTAATGAAGGGTAAAGCAGGTGAGCAAGGTGGAGATCAGCTTTTGGAGTTGCCATGGAGGTACACAAAGAATCTATTGTATGCAAGCGATCCTTGTGGGGATTCTTGTCTGATAATAGAGCTGCTATCAACTTCACCTAAAGCTCATTTTCAAAGGGAGTCTGCCACAGAGGTATGTTAATTTACAAGGGACGTTAATTAAGAGGTTTCCTGGAAAATGCAATGATTGTCAGGTGATTTTTGGCAACAAAAAACCCTTAAAGTTCAAATGTATTACTGGGTTCAGACACAAACTGCAAAACAGCAGTGATATTTATTTACATATTTATTACATTAGCCCAAAAACAACACCTTAAAAGAAATTTGAAGGGTTTTGATTAGGATTCTGTGAGACCGCTTTGTACGTCTCCTGTTTTTGTGTCATATTGAGAAAATGATACATAAGATATTAATGATGATGGTAATAATAATAATAATAATAGATGACATTTGTATGGCGCCTTTCACGGGACCCAAGGCCGCTTTACATGGTGAACAAACAAACAAACAAACAAACAAAAGGGGCAAATAATAAAGTAAAACATTATATAAATAGCAGTAGGAGTGGAATATTGGCTTGTTACCTAATTTATTTAGAATTTTCTGTCTTTATTTGATCGACAATGTCCTAAATGTCAGGGTAATAATAACCCAGAAAAAAACATATCCATATTAATGGGATCGCTACAATGATACAGATCAAGAGTGGTTGCACTTCTGGGGCCATTGGCATTTTTTTTTTAATCATTTGTATCCATCAACGCAAACATCAGCAGACCTCTTTAACTGAAGACTGATTTTCCATCCTTTTATTTGCCATCATTTCCTGGCTTGTTGTAGGGCTGCTCAATTAATCGTATTTTAATCGCAATTACGATTTTGGCTTGCAACGATTATGAAAAAAACATAATCGAATTAAAACGATTATTTATTATTTATTTTAATTAATTTGTTTTTAATTAATTTTTATTTAAAAAAAAAAAGAAAAAATATTGTTTTTTCAGTTGAATTATACTTAAAGTTCAGGGTAATCAACTGTTAAAAACATACTGTTCACATTTGTTTTTCTTTCAATAAATTGATGTTTTCAAAGTAAATGGATAATCGTTTTTAATAATCGTGATATCAATTATTGACCAAAATAATCGAGATTATGATTTTTGCCATAATCGAGCAGCCCTAGCTTGTTGTACCTGTATGTAAGGCATAGTGAGATTAATATGAATTAATATGCCATAATGCACAGGCTGACCTGCAGCAGATGGCGTTCAGCAGAGGTCAGATCTTACACAGTAAGGTCACACGGTTGCGGTGAGCCTGTGCCTGACACCAGGCGTTTATCCCCAAATTAAACCATTCTCGGTGGCTTTGGGCGAATAATGGCTCTCCTTAAAGAGGAAACCGACTGTTTACTTGAAACAAGAGTTTCAAGTAAACAGCTCAATACATGCCAGATACTGAAACGAGCAGGTGGAAGGGTTTTGATTTAGGATTTGCATTAGCTACAAACAGATGAATATTTGTTGCATTTACTGGCAGTCTGTCCATCACTTTCATTTCTCTGTAAATCCACATTTCATACCTGCAACAAAGTGAAAAACCACAGTGTTCTTTCAAGGCTCTGCACTCGGCATCACAATTGATATGAACGCTGAAACTACATACATCATTAATACATTCTTTTTATGAATATAATACATTTGAGTATAATATTTCTTAGGGTTTATTACGTTGTTTGATAGGAAGACTTCTTTGAAAGTAGGTAAAACTCATAATTTTTTACTTTTGAGTTGTCCGCTCTGCTGTACATTCTTATACACAGATTATTTGTATGACAGGTACTCTATAACCTCAAGGACAGAAAGGACAAGAGTCTAACCTGTTAATACATATTTTACATTTTCATAGTCATGGAACCTTTCATTGCAGTCTGCAAAGGTTTTATATTTGTTACATACAACAGATGGGACATGTTTCACACATTTGTTGTCTCAATATTACTTCTGGCACTCTCTTATCAACAACTAAAATGCCTTTATTGTAATGGCATTGTTGTATTGTGTTGGCAAACAACTGGCACATTTGTGAAATACTTCCTGAGAAAGACTTGATCATTGTTTAAAATTGTTCCTTTGAGTTTTCTTGTGATTGTTCTGCCTGCGTGTTTTGATTCCCAAAGAGCATTCCAGGAAGTGCTTCTTCCCGAAACCAATTTGATTTCAAGATAGCATAAGTCGAGTTCTTTCTTTGCCTTTCTTAGTCAAGACATTCTGCCCTGATATATTTTATAGTTTACAACATAACAAACAATGATCGTTTTGTCCTTCAAATAATATTGAATCACACTTTAAGCTTACCAGTGTAGTGTGTTTTACGGGGTGATGTATAAGATATTGTTTTTGCCAGTGGACCATAAGTCCCTCAGTCCTCCAATCACTTCCTGGTTGAAGGTACTCCAACTGCAGAAACTAAAGAAGCTCCCTGTCTGGCTCTCAGCCGGTCCGTTAATGTACTGTAAATGCAGAGGCTGCATTATGTGTCCAGTGACATCACCCCTCTCCACCACCGCCGCTGATGATTCCTTCAATCAGACGGCATGTAGCATGCTGAGGCAGGAACATGTGATTGTGTGCTTTGTGGGAGCGTGAGCATTTCCTGTTTTTCTTCCTGAGAAAACAATACAGAGAAGTTAAGGGTTTGTTACTGTACCTAATTGTATTCATCTTTTGGATTATTTTAGGGACAATGTCCTATTAAGTTAGGTGATGAGTCATAAGGGTACAATTCCAGAGAAACCCTATCCGTATTCCTGGTAATCGCAGTGTATACTTCTAAAGAATATCTACTACGAATGTAAACTGCAACAACAACAACATCCTTTAATAAGGCAGAGTTGTCAAATCCCCCCACAATGGTTAGCTTTCCTTCAGTATTTATTTAAAGGACAGTGCACATTAATCCACATTGCTGTAAATGAGCCAGTATTAGCCATCAGGCTAATTTTCAACTGTTGTCCTTTCATTAGTTGGTTTTTGAAAGCTTTAGTTTTTAGTTTTTTTTAGTTGGTTTTTGAAAGCTTTATTTCCACAAGAAATGTGCATGGCGTCCATTAAAAGCCAACACCCTCCGGACATTTTACTGAAGAGGAGGACTGATTTTCAGGGCATGACCGCTTGCATGGTCTCTAAGTGGGTTGTAAAGTTTTTGATATCCTTTGTGTGAATCATGGCTCAACCACATATATCCATTACATGGATTGTGGCACCATATGAGCTGTATATGAATCCTGCATTGTGAGTAAGGTGTGTACAGTTGTACGATGAAATGACTACAGAGGAATAATAATAAGCATACCTAGTTCATACACCTTTTCTGGGACGCTGACTATTGTAGAGGCCAAATGTGCAGACTCACTCGATTATTGATGATGGAGACCATTAGACAGAATGTCTATCGATCAGCCTCCTCACAAAGAAGGTTGTTAAAGCACAGTCATGAATGAAACTAGATGAATGAGCAACTTACTGTACTGTACTCAACCTTACTTCCAGTAGACACATACATTTAAAGGTGGGGTATGTAAGTTTGAGAAACCGGCTCGAGATACACTTTTTGTTATATTCCATGGAATGCTCTTAACATCCCGATAGCAATGAATATCTTCAGATATTCATTGCTATCGGGATGTTAAGAGCATTCCATGGAATATAACAAAAAGTGTATCTCGAGCCGGTTTCTCAAACTTACATACCCCACCTTTAAATGNTATCCCTTTGTGGTTCTACTTTTTTAGATTAGGTAGAGTAAATGGCGCTTGTAAAGATGATTTCTGGCCCGTTTTTCACCCCCCCTTTTGATAAGACGTGGGGCACGTTGACACACAACCTCGGTATTCTCCTTTTAACTGCCCCTGTTGGGGAGAACTAAGCTAAGTTTGAAGCTTTTACGAAAGACGACGACGCCTGTTCTTTCGGGTTTGTTGAGTGCAAGTCGCTCCGTAGCTTGGAGGTTTTGGGAAAGTTCCCGATGTTCTTTGCTTCACTCATCCGGATGTCTTAACTTCCGACCAGCCTCATTGCTTGCCATTTAACTTTCTCGCCTTACTCCGCCTCTCTGTCACACAACACACACACACACACACACACACTCTCTAATTTTTTTCGGGTTAACCGAAAATGTTATTTATTTGTAAACTTACATCAAATTAACTTATCATTTCCCCAAATTGCAATCACCCGGTCCAAACACACACTCTACTCTTATTAATTCTGGTCGGGTTATAATGTTTTAACAATAAGAAAAAGGGGCGTATAAATCGTATAAAGCGTTGAAAGGCGTATAAAGCGTTAAGGGCGTTAAAGTGGAGCGTATTAAGTGTACTCTGTAGACGGGTACATTAGCCGTAGTAGTACATTAAAATCCGGGATGAATTAGATCCTAGACGGGAATAATGAATGTCCTAAAACGGGGCGCAAAAGACCTACAGCCTAACACGGATTTGAAAGGGAACTACGTACATGGTAACAGGCGAACCTAATATCCTAGTCGATATCAGATGTCACCTGTACAAGAGTAAAATAGAATCAAGATGAAACATATGAAGATCGATGATCACCTCGTCACATCCAGTGATGAAGCCGACAAGGGCTATTCGTCCTGAAAGCCAACTACTACCCTGTCGTTCTCCCGTTTAACCCGGACTGAGCCGAAAGTCGACTGTCACAGAGGATCACGCGTAGCGTATAGTAGATGGCTGTACAGCACTACTACCTATGTCACCAATGCAAAGATAACATTACACAACACACACTACTACGCATAAGTACAAATGCGCCAAGATGAGAAAGTGCCGCTCGCTGGATACGAGCGCGACAGAAGCGTAGTACAGACGGACGACCTCAATAAATCGATTGGGATAGTCCTAGATCTGGTCCGGCCTAACGTAACATTTTGCAACAAGCCCGACATGTAAGGAAGCTCGCAAAACTGACGTTCTAAAAGTGATGAAGCCTGAGGTGGTGAACTTTAGTTTTGTGGCGCCTGGTCTTATACGCATTCTAGTTTAGTCTTCGTGACTGACGCTCTCGACAGTCGTGAGACCCCTTGGAAAAGGGGACAAGGTGAGGTGAGACAAGGAGAACACACACACACACACAGCACACCACCACCACACACAAACCACCACACACACACACACACACACACACACACACACCACACACTGGACACACACACACACACACACACACAACACACACAAACACACACACACACACAACACACACACACACACACACACACACACAACACACACACACACACACAAACTTACACACACAGCACACACACACAGGTATAAACTTAAATTTTAAGTGGCCGTACAAGTGTACAACTTTATCCCCCACTCCAATTTTCCCAATTGGTTCCCCCTCCTAATTAAGTCCCATTGGACCGAGAGTAACACCCGAACGGTATCAGTCCAAAAGAGTGCGACCCTCCCTGATTAGTGCCTAAGTAGGTCTGGATACAGGTGGACACCACCTCGATGCAAAGTCAGTGCAAATAGGTTGATAATAGAATTAAACATAGGAATAGGACTCGGCTCCTGCAGGTAGTATTATTAAGGTCGAGTTAGTTAAGGAATTTGTCTGGATTAACAACTAACAAAGTAATAGAAACGAATTACGGTAAGCCGTAATTCTACAGCAAAAAAAGAAACCCCCCTGTGTCGAGAATTTCAACAGCAATAAAAACTCATGCGGTTGTAAGAGTCAGCTATTTTTCTCTTCCGTAATTATGAAATCACCGTTCATTCCTTTAATGAAAGCCTGTTCGCGACTTAGTGCTTAGTGAGGGTCTACGAAAAACCTGTAGCGCTGTGAAAGTGACGCAACACCCCACACTATTATTAGTCATAATCTCCTATCCCCTCGTGTGCCTTGACACGTTCACTCTATACAGTGTTGTTTACATTCTGTGATGCGCGAGCTGATGACGTCACGTCAAGACGAGTCAACTTTTTTTTTTCTCAACTTTGTGTGGAAAAATGCGGGGATTATGCGGCCTTTTGATAAATATGCGGCCTTTTAAAAATCTGCGCCATTTTGCTGATTATGCGGTAAATTCTGCGATCGCAGAATCACGTTTTTCTGGAGGGTCTAGTTAGGATTAATGGTCTTAACTAAACCAGTTTAGGATCACTTTTGATGGTATCCGTGACAACAGAGACATTACATTTAAGCATTTGAATTCTCCTTTGTGGTTATCAGCAATATTCTTATTAGACCTGATCTCACTGTTCTGGTGGAAGATACAAAGCAGCTTGTTTCAGTACACAATCAATGACAATCTTTAAAAACATTAGAACACATTTAAGATCAAGATCAGGATGTAAACTGAAGCCAAACTAAGTTGAGTGTATTATCATGAACGTAAAGGCCTACCAATGTGACTTTAATGAGTCATAGACCAAAGTTTATTCAGAGAGTTTGACAATTCTCTTTGCATCTATGTTAACTAATACACATTTGGAAATGTGAATCGTGTGATTGCCTGTGGGAAACTGTTGTTACAGCCACATAATTACAAAAGAGAGATATTTACTTTGGTGCAAACTACAGTTATCAGAGATTAGTCATATAGTATCAGCTGACGCCCTACAGTGACCTTCAGACCTTTGCTCACTCCCTCTCAATGTCACCAGCTGGTTTTATGATGAGGGTGTGTTGGAAATGTGGCAGTGTTTTTGTTATTTGGTCCACGTCTGACTCATCAGTACCGCCCAAAGACTCGGGGCTCAAGAGCCGTTATCATGAGCGTAACTTTGTGAAGAAGCAGCTCCCAGTGATAGAAGTTGTGTTTTAGAAAGATGTAGCACCCACAAAGTACATATTGTACATTGTCATGAGGGACATTTCATTTGTAGGTTCAATAGGTTCAAATCTGCATTCTCCAAAGAATCAGAAACTAAAAAGTGACAAAAGACAAAACAAACTTATACTCAAACTAAAAAGTATTGCCACTTCTAGCCTTCCATGAACATAATGTCTCACAGCTGAGGGCCTTGCAACATGCACACATGCTGACTGATCATATTTCAAAAAACAGAAGCATAAAGAAAAGAAAGCAGAACATTTGAGAGACCTGACACACAAAAGAACCACCAAGGAAAACTTTATCCTATTCATGCAACAGTCTAACCCTAGGAACTTTGATTTAAAATATAATAAATCACATAATAAACAGCTGAAACCAGATTTCTGGGGATATTTTCTGTCAATTAAAGATAATTAACCAATTAAAACACTTTAGCCTATGAATTGGCGGCCCATTAACTAATACATATAATGTTATCTTTCCAAAAATCGTTATAAGAATGATTATTGTGTGGCATATAGCTTCCATTATTATCAGCCTACGATGTCTCCCATCAAATGTATTTTAGAAAACAGTGTATAGAGAACTCATCTGGATGCTGATCTCTATGATCTCTGTGATCACCAACTACCGGTATGTTATGAAACCACAGCTCTCTGAATGGTCCGAATAGACGCAAGAGTCCTGCAGTGGAATTACTTCCAACATGACAAAAGCCCGGCTTTGTCTGTAAATATAGGTGAGGAGGGAGAGGTCGATGGAGGATTATCAGCATGTGGGGGAAGATGGAAGCCTCCCTTGGCCTTGAACAGCTGAAGCCCGCACAAGCACGCATGCACAAGCACGCACAAGCGCACACACACACACACACACACACACACACACACACACACACACACACACACACACACACACACACCCGTTGCAGTTTTAGTTCGTTAACTCACCAGCTATCAGAAAAAACACCTGAGAAGAAACTAAAATGTCTAAACTTTTGTAGCACGGAAACGAAATTTTCATCGTGTCTAAGTAATACGAGTTTGGAACCTTTCACAGATCTATAGGGACGGGGATTACGGGGTTTCCTTGACGGTGTGACTTATACAAAACGGCAGACTACAGATACAGACGCTAAGCGACCGCATTTTTTCCTCCCAAAGACCGGGGAATGAAGGAGACGTCGGGAAACGAAAGAACAAGGTTGGGTTGACATAAAAAAATGACAAAAAGAATCTGCGCCTCCCCTATGACGAACGGCAAACACTTTCATTGCAATGTTAAGATGGGCACGCATACCAATATGCGAGTCTATATAGTGCCGATTCTTGGTTAGTGTAGACGAACTAACTGAACAGGCAAAATATTTATCAACTATTGATGACTTTTTTCGATCGGTTTGTTTGTAAAATGGCTCATTTCGAACGGGGATTTCTCTGTCAAACCAACTAAGATCAACACCTAATAAAATGATTGGTTCCGTTTGGTGGTGTAAATATAAGTGCCGCTGAAATTGAACGGTTAATAAAAATAAAATTTTATGTCGTCTCTTCGGTCGATGTACGATGGAAACGATTCTACGGACTGTCCGACACTCGCCCTTCGACCCTCTTTGGTGTTAACTTTGTTGAGGGTCGTCCGCTTGTCTCTAATTCAGTAGACATCCGGTATAAACACCACACACACACGACCGACACACACACACACCCACGACCACACACACACACGACACACCAAACGACACCACACACACACAACACACACACACCACAGCACACACACACAACACCACACCACACACACACCACACAGCACACACGACACGACACACACACACGACACACACACACGATCACACGACACACACACACGACACACCACCCGACACCACACGACCACCACACACGACGACTACGACA
>NW_011369951.1:5941615-5945989 GCF_000735185.1 Notothenia coriiceps
TGTCCGTCCATCCGGTATAAGGTCAATGAAATCGCGCCGTCGGCCGAGTCTACTAACCAGCACTAAAGTAAACAGTTGTCGTGAGGAGGTCTATTAAGTATACGATGCCCCTACAAATTGCTCGAAGGTTACCTTATAGTTGTTTTTGCACATAGAGCTCGGCAAATGGAGTTGGGATGTTATGGTGGTGAGATTTACATACACAGATGACTTCATTTCGCAACTTCATGGTCATGTTCATCTGTGCACAAACTTATCTCGTGCCCTCATTGTTCATGTGCGCGTTGGAGGAGGGGCTCTGTAAGGAAGTGGCAGATCTTTTCCGGCTGTTTATTTTCTAAATTCTAGCGCACTCGAGCTGGTTTCTCCAAAATTACCTTACCCACTTTTAAACCTTAAAACAATTCTGTTCATATAACATTAATTTCACTTTGGTAGGAAAGTCTCTTCCTCTAGCTAGTGCCAATATGAGTTTGAGATTTGGGATTTTTAGTGATATGTCTCTACATCTATTGGACCTCACGATATTCGTTATTCATGGTTCCCTGAAATTGCCATGTCCCTTAACTTTGCAGATTGCACCATCGCCATGTCAACATGTTTTGTGACTGCTGTAGCTGTAAGTGCTTTGAGTGGCTCCAAAGACTGGAAAAGTGCTATAATAATGCAGACATTTCTCCAACACATTGGTTTACGACCACATTTCTGCAAAACTATTTAGGTAATGTGTTGTTATAAATCTCCTTTTCATCAGTCCTGTGTTTAGCACTTCACGTAAATATGTCCTCTGCACACTGCAGTACATGTTTGATTTGCGATATTGACCGAAAGAAGTTAATGGTGAACAATATAGATCTGAAGAAGTGGGAGCAGCCATTCAGTCTGCGTGGTTCCGTCTCTCCTCTCGTGTGTTGGTCGGCCTCCCTGCACTTAGCAGCATGTATAGTCACCTGATATCAGAGATGTTGCAGTTTTAACTCCTTGTCTCGGCTTGTTTTACCTTTTTAAGGATTAAAGGTGAAGTCCTGGTGACTAGCTGTGATGCAGCGGAAAATAAATAAATGAATCACCTGAAGTGAAAGTTCACTTGATCCGAAACCCTACCCATATGTTCCCTCATTTATCTTTATCCTGCTGTATATCTAAGGAGACTTTAAAACTATGGCGAGTGTAAATTAGATCTTTTATGCAGTGTACTGTAGTTCTCTGGTGACAGTATCTTACGTTTATCTTTCAGCAAATCAGCCTCACAAACATTCACTGTAACCCAATCATCATCCGTGGTGATCCAAACCACCGGCTCTATGTAAACAAGACTAGACGTCCCCTAGGTTCACACAAAGCTGACTTCAGGCATGTGTACCCACACACAAACCCCCTTACACACCTTTGTCTTGTCTATAATTACAAAAGCGTGTGAGATCAAGCAATAGAGTGGTTTTCTACCCATCGGAAAAATAGTGGTTTGACCCCAGCCCATGCACTCAACATGCCTGTGTCCTTGGGCAAGAAACGTAACCCCAATTTTCAAATAGAAATGAAAGTGCATTAAACTCATTCATCACTGTTTTGACTTTAGCTTATCTCCTTAAGGCACACACTGTGGCCAAATAAAACTGAGGGAAATAGACACAACATAAATCATTGACTCTAGTGTATGAGTGTCTCTTTGTCCTGGCTCATGAACACATCACTGCAGAACAGGGTTTCTGTGTAACTGTCTAGACTCTGGGGCCTGAGTTAATCATCACTTCCCTGAGGGAGGCTGATTAAAGATCTGTCTGAAAAACTGCACTGAGACCAGTGGACTCAGGCATCCAGAGGACACCTTTTACACATCAGCTGGCCTTTTAGGTTTCCTTAGAGGTTGTTCCTTGTTTTGATAACTTTTGTTTAATAGGCTGCTATGACACTTCGGCATACTTCATATTAGGGTTGCTCAATTAATCGTATTTTAATTGCAATTACGATTCTGGCTTGCAACGATTATGAAAACAACAACCATAATCCGATCGAAATAAAACGATAATCTTTATTTTTTTATTGGTTTTTCAGTTGAATTATACTTAAAGTTCAGGGTAATAAACTGTTAAAAACATACTGTTCACATTTTTTTTTTCAATAAATGGATGTTTTCAAAGTAAATGGATAATCGTTTTTAATAATAGTGATATCAATTATTGACCCAAATAATCGAGATTATGATTTTTGCCATAATCGAGCAGCCCTTCATATAAATATGGCCTGGCATTTGACGCACACCTGCACACCTGTTAGCCTGTTCCACAATTCTTCGTTTTCCGAGGCTAGGAAGGATTCTTGCCTCACTTCTGAAGCAAGTGACTCGGAAGATATGTGCTACAACGCAAGCGTCCTCGACATTGAGAAGCACCCAGTGGCTCAGTGTGCAATGAATTCTCACTGCTGCCCTTTAATGTGGGCGGATGACATGGATCCACTGTACAGTGCTCCATCAGTCCGTGCCTTCTACCAACAGAAGTGGTTAACTGTAACTATCGACACCAGCTGCTCCCCCTCTCCCCTCGGACATATTCATGTTAATAATAACTATCCTCTGACCTCCATAAGCAGCACCCTGCCCAACCCCACAGCTGGTTATTTAGGCCTATCATAATGGATTCTGTCTCATTGCCCCCTGATGAGCACAGAAACACCCCGGATCACTCCACCGCTCCCCGCCCAACCCTCCTCTCTGTAAAGCTGTCCCACTTCCTAGGCTTTGTAGAATACAGAGAGGAAGTCACTCTTCTGTGGAAGTGGAACAAAACTTTAACAAAGGCACTAAAGATAGAAGTGTTCTTTCTCAGCTGGGAGATAAGACGTTGGTTTATTGTTCAGCTGGTGTGTTGTGAAATGTTACGTATGTCATGTTGTCATGCAGGCCCACAGGGTGAATGGATAATCTCAGAACATCTGTATGTAATGTGAACAACATACACCTGCTGGCCCAGAGAACTGGGAAGACTTTACTTTTTGTTCTCAAAGAAAATTGAAATTGAATTTTAGATACATTTATTGCGATAACTGCTGTCTATTGTATTGGCCACAATCTTGCGAAAAATATTTTGCAAGAAAGGGTCACACAAGGGTTCTCACAGTGATGGCATCTCGTTTCGCGCTTGTGGCATTGATCGGAGCGGCGGGCGCCAACTTATCTCGTCGGCCTATTTTTAATACATTTAAAATTGTGCTTACATCAAATTATTTATACCGGTCAATACGACCAGAGAGATTTAGATTTGCTGGTTTACAACATCTTCTTCTAGTTAACGGGAACCCTGATCAGTGTATATTTAAGCAATAGCTCACGACAGGCCGTGGTATATGCTCATTATATCACAGCTAAGGGGCGTGGTTCGGCCCGACGCGAAGCGGTTACCAAGTGTGGCAACATGAATGACAAATAGACACTCTAATTTAAATAGTTTGTATTAGTAAATAATGATGTTCAAAATAAAATAATCCCTCCGTTGCCTTCCGCACGAAACCTATTGCGAGGTGGGTTGCTATGCAACAACACTAACAGCTAGCGAACATATTAGAAAGAGAGCGTTGATCCATTATTTGGCTGTTTATTTACATTAATGTGTATGTTGCTGTTTATTGTGCAGCCACTGAAAAACTGTCCAGCATCAGTAGCATGGCTTACGTGGTCACTTGTATAGGTTGAGGTTGTTCTCGGCTGTTGCTTGGCGTGGCGAGAATATTGCTCCACTTTCTCCGGTCCCCGAGATTGGGCTTCCAGTAGCTCTGGAGAGAGCTTTCGCACCTGTGGCCACTAACGGTCATAATTTCTCTGCTTTGTTTCAAGACCCGCATCAGAAAGCTTTTGAATGGTGCTACTTTTCCAGTTGGTCTACCTGCTCTTCACGTAGCTCTGCATGTCGTCGTTAAGTGCTTTCTGGAGATAGGCACTGCTCAATCCACTCCTCCCATAGTAAGACCCCCCCGGAGGTCCAAGTTAATCTTAAATGTTTCCATCTTATGCTTTGTAAGTTTGTTTCGTAACGGAAGAAATGTAAATATATTTATAAAACTGACAAGTCAAATCAAGCAATCTGATTGGTCGATAGTGTTTTTGCGGACCTCTTTGATTACAGATTTGAAAACATCGTTGCTTGCTTTAAAAGTAGCACAATTCATTATGTCAAACCTTGGAAAGTGTCTAGATATCCCTGCCCTAATGCCAAAGGAACTGCACACTGAATATGTTTTGCCGTCTGATGTCTATGTCAGGACCGCTGCGTAAAAAGGAGGGTTTCTGCCCCGTTACTTCTCCGCTGCTTTCTTGTTCCAGTATGAAAAGCAAACTGCATGCAGTTTGCTTTTCAGCCCATAGGTATACTGTTTTTC
>NW_011369951.1:5946017-5946867 GCF_000735185.1 Notothenia coriiceps
ACTGCAGGGTAGCTTGTGAATTTACTCCAGGTGGAACTAAAGTCTGATTTAACACTTGATTATATTTCACATCATTCATCCACATCTGTAAAGTAACTGAAGGTATTAAATACATATAGTGGAGGAAAAGTACACCATTTACCTCTGACTTGTGTTTACTGCCAACCTAAAAGTACCTAAAAAATAGTAATCAATAATGTATTAAAAAGTTATTTGGCTGATTGTTTTATATTGGCTCAGCCAGGTTATATGGGATGCCCAGTCTACGTACAGATGGGTCACTCATTTTGAAATATTAAACTTAGTTTTCTTTTCTTTAATTTTTCATCCTCATGTAGAATGCTATCACGAAACACACATTTGGTTGTTTATAGCATAAAGAACATCTAATTTAATGCGCGGTAGGGAAATAATCATTTGAGTATAAGTACGTGTATATAAATATGTCATTTACAACAGCTGTAAGATGCTTGAAAAGCTTGAAAATGCACCTTGAAAATGCTTGAAAAGTGCTTGAATTTGACTTTGGAAAAGGTGTAAGAACCCTGTCTAAGGTACATTTAGAACAGATAAAAAATGTGCGATTAATCGCGATTAACTATGGACAATCATGCGATTAATAGCGATTAAATATTTTAATCGACTGACAGCCCTAATATATACATACGCATAAGTGGACATGTGGTAAATATTGTAATTTAAACATTGCAAGTTACAAGGCCGGTAGACAAGTAGCCATATCACATCCAACCATTATAGAGGACAAGGTCTTGGATGTGATATGGCTACTTGTCTACCGGCCTTGTAACTTGCAATGTTTAAATTACAATATTTACCACATGTCCACTTA